>NC_134483.1:197619004-197714004 GCF_040206685.1 Ascaphus truei | reverse complement strand
CATGGAAAATGTCCTTCACGCAAGGATCTCCCTCTGCTTCTGTTCTGTAGTGAAAACTATTTGGAGTTGCCAGCCACTCTTCAATAATATTCCATTGGGGAAATTACCTGGGGCCCTTATAGGAGACGAAGGGGCCTATTCAATAACCCCACGGATGTTTTGGTGCAATGTTGTTCCGCATCGTTGAGCTTTAAGTTCTTCAATAGATGAATGTTTGGATATTGAATAACTTTATATCTTTGGGCATTGGTACAGCTTTTCAATATTCCTTGCATAAAGCAGAAATCCTGCCCAAAATGGGTATTGTTTTTTATTATTTACATAGTGCAATTTCAATTATTTTCAGTTTTTGGTGCAGCTGCTCTTACAGTATTTTCAAAGATAGTGCCTGCGTGCATCCGTTAGGAAGATGCAACATCATCCGTTGTAATTTAATTTGCCCCATGGACATTTTAAATCACCCTGGAGGGTGAGGAAACACTGGCAATTAACTGCGCATCTTGGGAACTAGTGGGTCCCCTGAGCTGATAATTATGTGCTTGCTTTTTATGTATAAAATAAATGTAACAAAAACTAATAGTTGAGAAAATAAGGTCACTGCTTTGAAACAGTGCTCATAATGTTCTGTGTGAAATGTGATTGTATAGTACAGGGGTGTGCAAACTTTTTTTGTCTGCACACCCTGTCTGCTCTTCCCCCCCCCCCCCCCTACCTTTTCTGCAGGGTTTTCTTCAACGCGATGTGTCGCCAGATGTGGACCTGAGACAAGGTAAGGGTCTTATAGAAGCCTCGTGTGCTCCCCCGGCATTTAATTTAAATGTTGTAGGGAAGAGCGCGGGGCCTCTGTAAGCGCCGCACCCCATAAAATGTTGCGCTCCCCCAGTTTGCGCACCACTAGTATAGTACCTGTGTAATGACAGGTGGCAGATGGCTTTCAATGATTTTCGAAGCCAGATTTTCACAAAGTAGTATAGGAATCACTAAATTGATATGTATGGAGTTGCAAGTACCCTTATTTAACCCCCGTGCTGCCACAAAGTCCTGAAACACTGCAAAATGCTGCAAACGCTTTTGTCCAAGTAGCCAATGCAGAAATTCTACTATGACACCTGGAACTATAGTTTTGCACTAGGAATTTCCTTGTTTTCCTATTCATTTTCTTTTGTAATTTTCCATTGGTTATATTTGCAGTGTACAGACATTTCTGCATATCAGTCGCTAAGCTGTCAATGCTGCAGTAACTTACTGTATTTTACCCTTCAGACTTTAAGTATATGTTTTCATAGCTGCTTAGTCATTTTTTCCACTTGCAATTCCTGCCACCAAGATTTACTTGTATCAATTTTGCTCAGAGACTTTAGACCAGGGTTGGTTCTTATGTACCTTGGATCTTCTTGAGCCAGCCTCATCCTAACACCATCTCCCATCACTGAAATTGGCAAAATAATTTTTTTGCGCACCAATATCTTTTCTTTATTAATACAAAATACATAAATAATGATGGAATAATAAGATATATTATTTGGTTCTTACATTATTAAACAGAAGTAGATGATTTGCACTGCATGGCATCAGTAAGCTGTGCAAAGTTTGTAGTATACTATAGTTGCTTAGGCTAAGGCCCCACTGCAGGCGCAGACTAACATTAATACTCAGAATACGTGCAGGCCACCCCCCTGCCGGCGATCTCCCCTCCTCATTGGCTCCATGCCACACCACGGGACGCGTCGCCGCCCGGGATCACAATCCTGTTGCATCCCCTGCTGGCTGACGCGTCACAGCGCGTAGTGAGCCTGGCAGTGAGGAGGGACTGGGGCCGGCTCGGGAGGAAGTCAGGAGCAGGTGAGTGGCGTGGGCGCACGCGCCGTCCGATACAGCGGGACCTCAGCCTTAAAGAGCTTTGGTCTTCTTCCTGAATAGGACATACAATTGTGAGCGCGCTATCCATGACTTCTTTCATATTCAGCAAACTGTTGATTAATCATTCAATTATAACTATGGAAGTTGGGAATATCAGTATAATTTTTGCAGAGAAACCATGGAAAAGGCCAGTCATGGCCAGAGCTCCATCGGTGGTAATGGACACAAGTTTGTTAATGGGTAACCGAGTGTTATTAACACAGTCTTTGCCTGGATAATGTTATTTCCTCGAGTTTTTCCCTTCAACTGTATGATCTTCAGCAATTCCTCCTTAGCAGTTACATTTGTAAATACAATTCTTATGAAAATGCAAAGTTGGGATGTGTCAATAGCATCTGTCGATTCATTCAATTGAAGTGAAAAGAAAACACACTCATTTATGTTTTTCTTTAGCAGCACTCTCAGATCCTCACCCATCATTTCTGAACGTCACGTAACAGTGTGCTTGAATAGCTGAATTTCCTTAATAACTGAATTTTCTTAATAGCTGAAATGATTCCCAATGTTCTTGTTAAATGATCAAACAATGAGTCTGCTGCCTCCAAAAATCCTTCTTTGACCATGTCTCTATCCTCAAACGATTTCTTGTGCTGAGCTAACACGTGACTCATCCGGAAGGATACAATTGTGGCTGCCTTTGATTTCTCGATGGCCCTAGTAAATATGGATTGTTGGACAGCAAGTTGAGACTTCCAGTTCTGTCACCTTCGTTTTGCGCTATTTTACTTAGGGCTGCACTCTCATATTAATCGTGAACAGTTTTGGAATGCCTATGTATGCTTCCCTTCGTAGCAAGGGCTATGGTTGAATGGCAAATCTAACACGCGCACTTTGAATTCGCCATTCTGGAAAAAAATAGCGTTCCTCCCACGGATTGTGAAAATGTTTTTTTTTTTTCTTTTGCTTGGTCTGGCATTCATGATTAGCCCTTCGCCCTTCATAAAAATTCACTGGAAACCTGCGTTGTATACTCACACACGTTTGTTTTCTTTTGTGACTACTCTGTAATGATGGTGTAGGTTTTATGCGGTGTTGCCAAGTCCGTCTATCAACTTGTCTGCCCTAAGAATTAGTGACACAACTCATGGGGGAAGGACTGAGTTTGAAGCAGGGGAACCTGGTTCAATTCCCGGTGTTGGCTCCTTGTGACCTTGGACAAGTCACTTTATCTCCCTGTGCCTCAGGCACCAACAAGTCGATTGTAAGCTCCACGGGGCAGCGACCTGTGCCATGCAAAATGTCTATGTAAAGCGCTACGTAAAACTAGCAGTGCTATACAAGAAGATGCTATTATTATTATTATATGTTAGAAGAAAGTGAGTATTGCCAATTGGTTTAGTCACTAAAATCAGTGAATAATTAAAAAACGGGCAATAAATAAAAAGGACTGCTTCAGGAATACAAACAGGTTACAAGTGCAAGCAATCCGATCTGTCGCTACCTAGAGGAGTGTCAAACCTAGGTTAACCGTATGGTCAGTTTTAAAAATGTCTGCGGCCTACTTGAAACGAGATAACGGTCCGGCGATTCACCGTGATCGACGTTCTGAGCATCCCACAATGCATATTCCTTTTTCACAATTGACGTTGAAGTTTCTTTTATAATTGAATGCATAAATCCTTCTGTCCTGTTTTTTTTTTCTTTTTCTTTAAAAACAAACAAAAAAAAAAAAAACCCATCTGAGCTGGGGGAACGGATTCCCAAAATATTAACTTTTTTTCATCCACCAAACACGAGTAGTCATCCAGGGGGTAGGGGACAATGAGGACACCGGGCCTGCCTCACACCGGGCGTCATTCTTCTGCTTTACCAGGGGGCTGTGTTGTTTTTTTATCAGCCAATTATAACGTTAATATGGTAGGAATTGGGGCTTCAGGGAGCTTAAGTATTGCAGCTTAGCTCCTCGAGACCACCTAAATGAAATAATGTAAAAAAATAAAACTCAAAGGGGTGGGTTCTGCTTTTGAGAATCATCTAACATAATTGTAAAATTATAGGCAAGTTTAGAAGATAATTATAATGGAGATTTGCGTAGACTCCATATCATTATCCTGGGATATATATACGGTAATAGATACTGCTTTTATAAGAAGCAATTTGGGAGTGTATACTTAACTGAGCAAAGAATGCAGCAGAGATCATAGCTGCTTGTAGAAATTCCAAATAACTGCCCTATTACCTCTATTCTGGTCAACATTTCTTTGACATGGGAAACTGCAGAAGAAGGTAACACT
Organism: Ascaphus truei; assembly: GCF_040206685.1. Taxonomy (NCBI): domain Eukaryota; kingdom Metazoa; phylum Chordata; class Amphibia; order Anura; family Ascaphidae; genus Ascaphus; species Ascaphus truei. Next base: position 197,709,850 of record NC_134483.1, on the reverse strand, counting down.
GGAGGATGTCATTGAGATGAAGCCGATTTAAGTGTTCGAAATGAAGTTGCCGTTTATCAGTCTCCCGATTCCACAGTTGGTATCGTACTTGTAAAACTATACACCCGAATTATCGAAGGTATTTTTTTTTCTTCTTGATAATCTGGGGCTGATGTTTGCACCAGTATTGCCTGTTTTTCTTTTTTGTTGTTGCCTAGGAGACATTGGGGCTTATTCAATAAAGGGTGACAATGCTGATTAGATGCTACTGCATGGAAACGCCCATTCAAGTGGGTGGGAGTTTCAGTGCCGTTCTGCTGACTCAGCGCTATCGCACCTCACTGAATGAGCTCTATTGATCCATAGTGTATGCAAATTGTTTTAAAAATAAATCTTTATTCTAATATCTTTTTTTCCTAGCAATGATCATGTATTTCAACTGTTTTTTTTAAATTTGTATTATTATTATTATTATTATTTTTCTTGTGAGCATTAATCCTTGTTTCATATGTAGGAACAAATGGAGACTAAGCAATTATTGCTCCTCCCATGTCATATATTCTAGCCTATCCTGGAGTAAAATCCCCTGCTGACCGTACAGCTTGTCTGAAATGAAAATAAGCTTTGTGATTTACAGTCTGCGTTTTACCCACAGAGCTCTATTAAAACATCCCTGGCAGATGGCTTCATTAAAGATTGTATAGGGCCCTGAGGTCAGATCTCGCAGTGTCATAGCATGACATCAAATTATTGAACACTGCACATTTTATCGCTCACAGAAATCCATCCACCAGAGAAATGTTGCTTATGATTTGTGAACCTTTTACAACCGGGCGGGTCCGACACGAGACTTTACATTAAAAAGCTCTACAGGCAGCCTTAGGTGAACTGTCAATTGAATGCTGCCAATGCATGTACACAAGTAGCTTTATTAAGTATTTATGAGAGGGTATTTCTGATGCACTGCACTATTTGATTTGGGGTGTTTGGTTTTGTGGTTGCGGTTTGTGTTTTCTCTCTCATAGCAAAATTTAGCTAAACACCTTCCACTTGTTTTTGTTCTTATTTGCTTAGTGTTGAGTTCACATGACATTTCTTGCTCTGATTAAATATTGCGTCTTTGTTTCTTTCCGTGAATGATAGCTATGTTGTTGTCAGAGTGCAGTTCCTGCCTAATGTCACATTTTGTCATAATGTGATGCCCTTGAAAGCAGATGGCCAACTCTATTTTTAGTCCCCTGTGCCCAAGAATAAACCACTGTATATAAGTGCAATGCAGTGGAGGATGCTGAAAACAACCCGTCATGGTGTGCATGAGAACAGGAGCAGGGTACCCTCGGCACCACCTGTTACAGTGCCGGTAAGAGAACCATCACATTGCTCAGGCGGGGATGCAGAAAAGGGAATGACGGATGCGCGGGCTCTGACATTTATGCGTGCTCTGATTCATGGGACTTTGGCAAAATCGACACAAATATGTGGCGAAAACCCTTTGCAAAATGTTTGCGAAATTGCACATTTCCTGAAAAAATCCGAGGCACAGTATTCTGCAAGTCATTTGCACATTTCTTCTCTTCACAATACACGTTTTGATGCTTTATTGTATTTGTAGGTTTTTTCCTTTTTATCTTATTTTTATGTATGCAAATATAGCATGTTTATTTAATTAGTTTTTTTAAACCAACTAAATCTCTAAAGGCAGTGTGTGCGCGTGTGTATTGGTGAGCAATGTGTTATAGAGCCAATTGTTTTACCACAGTCTGTGTTGTACAGTATATGCAGACTGATCAAAAAGGCATGTATTATTAACAAACACACAGATGCACAACAAGCTCTGAGAAACCCCTAACATTACCACATAATATATATATATATATATATATAAAAATATATATATATATATATATATACATAAGGAGTGTCAAAAGGAGTGCTAGTCGTGGCTAAATGTATACAACAAAGATGCCCAAAGTTACTTCCAATGTGACAAAAATACACAGTGCAATACCTATATATTCTCTTGAAAAAGGGTCATTTATTTTAACCCTTTGGCCAAAGCGTCTTAAGCCTGCTGCCACTTCAAGGCATGACCGTTAGCAGGTCCTAACACTCCCTGAGTTAAAATTCTTATTGATGGCTTGAAGTGGCAGCAGGCTTAAGATGCTTTGGCCAAAAGGTTAAACTAAATGACCCTTTTTCAAGAGAATATATAGGTATTGCACTGTGTATTTTTGTCACATTGGAAGTAGCTTTGGGCATCTTTGTTTGTTTTTTGATGTATTATTAACACCAAGCTTTGATCACTGTCTTGAAATTTGTATGTAGGCTGTGGGTAATAGGGAAGCTTGGCTCAGGTGTGTAAGAGCTGTTCTATTGAGGGCGCACTTGCTGCACCGTGCGCGTGCGCGGCAGTTATAGATGGCTGAGGTTAGTCAGCCTTTCTATAAAGGTGCCGCGCGCGCATGGCAGGGAGCGTGGAACCGGCCGACAGGGGGGAAGATGAAGAAAATAATGAATTTGCGCATCTACCGCGGCTGAAATATGTGTGTGTGTGTACTATTAATAAATCATTTATTAACATATTTATTTCAAATGTATTTATAACACACACATACATACACACACATATACATACTGAACATATACACAGTACCTCACTCGCTCACAGTATACACACAAAAAGTGTGCGGCATGTGCACGCACGTTCGGACAGGCGCGCACGTCCGCACACACTATATTACAAGCCTAAGGAGAAGCTTGGTTTACAGAATGTTTGCTAACCAAATTAAATACTTAAAATTGGGTTTGGACTCCTCCTTGTTGACTACCCATTGGGGGAAGATAAGATTATACATTTCTTTACTCGCATCATAGTAATTCTGTACGGATAGAAATACAGGCATACCCCACATTAGCGTACGCAATGGGACCGGAGCATGTATGTAAAGCGAAAATGTACTTAAAGTGAAGCACTACCTTTTCCCACTTATCGATGCATGTACTGTACTGCAATCGTCATATACGTGCATAACTGATGTAAATAACGCATTTGTAACGGGCTCTATAGTCTCCCCGCTTGCGCACAGCTTCGGTACAGGTAGGGAGCCGGTATTGCTGTTCAGGGCGTGCTGACAGGCGCATGCGTGAGCTGCAGTTTGCCTATTGAGCGAGATGTACTTACTCGCGAGTGTACTTAAAGTGAGTGTACTTAAAGCGAGGTATGCCTGTAGTTTACTTAGAATGGCTGTTTATCCACTGCTCTCATTGTTTTCATATGAAACTTGCATTTCAGTAATACCAGAGCAAAAATATCTTCTGTTTCCCTCAAAATGTTTATAGGTTTTAGGGTCGCCAAATAAACGTACTCAGAAGTGGCCCCTCCAGCACACTGCCAGGTGTCTGATGTCTATCTCGTCTTTCAGACTGCTTGCCAATCCAGAGCTTTTAAAAAGCAGTTTTCAGTCACGATCGTTACCACAACGAAAAGATTTTGGACATAAATCCTGGAATCTAAAGATAAAGGCCAAAGGTTAAAAGGAATTGGGCAAAGGGTAAACTCATTTTCAGACAATGTACACATTCAAAACCAACAGGAAACAGGGACACTTCATTAAGTGGCTTATGTTTTGAGAAGGACATTAAGGATACCAAAAAAAAAAAGGAAATATAATAAAACAACCTTTCTAGCGAACATTGGGGTTATTAGTTTATGATTAAAAATGCATTTATGGGTATTTCAATCCTATTAAGCTTGTGTTGCACCAAGAACAACTGCTCAAGCCTTACCAATGCCAAGCACATATGCTCTGGCGCCTGCCAAAAGTGTTCTTAATATGCCTAAAAATGCTGAAAAAATCCATGACTTCAGTCTGCTGCTGTGCCAGGCTCTCGAACATTGTTGGAACAAATATTTTGTCTGTGTCAGATTCCTTTGGATGTTGTTGGCAGCGGATTGTTTAATTGGACACACTCTGGTTTTACAGCATTTGCACATTTTCATTGCAACCTTTCTCTGTTCTAGTTCTCAACACTTGCCATTTTCATGCACATTGCACGCTCATTAATTTACCCCATTGTCTTGGTTGTTCGTCAACCAGCACGTGTTGCCTCTCATCCATAGTTGGCTAAGACAGCTCCTCCCACTTGTACATGCTCAGGCCTCGTCCAGGGTGGTGCTGAGCGGGCGCGCGCTCACGCTGGACACGTTGCGACAATGCACGTGGCCTGCGTGAGCTTGCCACTTGCCGAGCAAGCAAAATTGATTTTGATGTTCGCAAGTGCGTCACGTGAGCGGTTCGCCCAATGAGGGCGAACCAGCTCCGTGACGTCGTGGCTGCGCCCAAAAACGCGCGCGCGCCTAGCCGGCCAGGACTTGCCCGGCCAAGCAGGGCCCAGCGCTGCAGCGCCAGCGCGTCTATTTCCACCCTGGTCGAGGCCTTAGAATCACTGCCCAATAATTACCACACTGCTAGATTTGTACATGGCAAGCTGAGTGGCAAAATGCAATATTTCCAGCGCCGGATGAGGAGCAGGAACCTACGTTTGGACCTCGGTTGACATGGGATAAGTGTAGCGGAATAAGGACTGAAGGACAGTCTTCCTTCTGAAACTTTGTCACTTTGGCCCTGCTCGAAAGTGTTAATAAACCAAGCAAGCGCTGCTTTCTGACGTGGCAAAGACCCTAGTGTAACAATCATTATTCCATTATGCGGAATGATACAAACGGGATGGGGCAGGACTCTCGTGACCGCCAGCAAAGGGACCCTAATAAGGAAGCCACCACAAGGTGTTTCAGCAAGACTTGTAAGTGAGCCGGGAAATCGTTCTGTACTGCTGATATGGAATCTATACAAAATGTGCATTTAATCATAGCATTTAAATACATTTGTGTGGCTGGAGGGTTATACTTGTATATATTTTTTTTAATATGACAAATGTTAAATAATTCAATGCTTTTCAGTGTAAATGTGGGCAACACGACAGAGCAAATATACAATTTTCAAAAACGAAGAGCTATTCTATTTTTTAATAAGTGGGGGGATGGCTACATTATACCTGCACAAAGCTAATTTCCTGGAGCAGAAATGGTTATTTGTTTTTAACATTACACAGGAAGTGAGGGCCAACCGTCTTGTTACATGCTTGTTACTTGTCTCAAAACAAGCTTGTTGCAATAAAATGTATGTTGTCCAGAGTGGAATCTCAAGTCTTGTGAGTATTTTTATAACTTGAAAATCTTGCACTTTGGTTTTTATTGTTACTGACATTGAGACCTTTGGAGTATGTATGTGAATCCCAGAGTTTGGTTATTACTTTTCTACACTCTGCCAAGGACGTGTGGGCAATTAGCTGCGCTAGATGGCCCTGTTTCTTGCCAGTTTTGTACTTGGTGGTAAAGTGGATTTTTGTAAGGTCACTGATGCCACTACGGGTATTAAAGGGGAGCTCTTTTTTTTTTTTACCAGGGGTGGACTTAATGTTAAAAACTTATGAGCCAGCTAGAATTTTGCATCTGACATAACATAACAGACTGACACTCCCACAGACACACACTGACACTCCCACAGACACACACTGACACTCCCACAGACACACACTGACACTCCCACAGACACACACTGACACTCCCACAGACACACACACTGACACTCCCACAGACACACACTGACACTCCCACAGACACACACTGACACTCCCACAGACAGCACACTGACACTCCCACAGACACACACTGACACTCCCACAGACACACACTGACACTCCCACAGACACACACTGACACTCCCACAGACACACACTGACACTCCCACAGACACACACTGACACTCCCACAGACACACACTGACACTCCCACAGACACACACTGACACTCCCACAGACACACACTGACACTCCCACAGACACACACTGACACTCCCACAGACACACACTGACACTCCCACAGACACACACTGACACTCCCACAGACACACACTGACACTCCCACAGACACACACTGACACTCCCACAGACACACACTGACACTCCCACAGACAGCACACTGACACTCTCACAGACAGCACACTGACACTCCCACAGACAGCACACTGACACTCCCACAGACAGCACACTGACACTCCCACAGACAGCACACTGACACTCCCACAGACAGCACACTGACACTCCCACAGACAGCACACTGACACTCCCACAGACAGCACACTGACACTCCCACAGACAGCACACTGACACTCCCACAGACAGCACACTGACACTCCCAGACAGCACACTGACACTCCCAGACAGCACACTGACACTCCCACAGACAGCACACTGACACTCCCACAGACAGCACAATGACACTCCCACAGACAGCACACTGACACTCCCACAGACAGCACACTGACACTCCCACAGACAGCACACTGACACTCCCACATACAGCACACTGACACTCCCACAGACAGCACACTGACACTCCCACAGACAGCACACTGACACTCCCACAGACAGCACACTGACACTCCCACAGACAGCACACTGACACTCCCACAGACAGCACACTGACACTCCCACAGACAGCACACTGACACTCCCACAGACAGCACACTGACACTCCCACAGACAGCACACTGACACTCCCACAGACAGCACACTGACACTCCCACAGACAGCACACTGACACTCCCACAGACACACACTAACACTCCCACAGACACACACTGACACTCCCACAGACACACACTGACACTCCCACAGACAGCACACTGACACTCTCTCAGACAGCACACTGACACTCCCACAGACACACACTGACACTCCCACAGACACACACTGACACTCCCACAGACAGCACACTGACACTCTCACAGACAGCACACTGACACTCTCACAGACAGCACACTGACACTCCCACAGACACACACTGACACTCCCACAGACACACACTGACACTCCCACAGACACACACTGACACTCCCACAGACAGCACACTGACACTCCCACAGACACACACTGACACTCCCACAGACACACACTGACACTCCCACAGACAGCACACTGACACTCCCACAGACAGCACACTGACACTCCCACAGACACACACTGACACTCCCACAGACACACACTGACACTCCCACAGACAGCACACTGACACTCCCACAGACACACACTGACACTCCCACAGACAGCACACTGACACTCCCACAGACAGCACACTGAAACCCCTGACCTCAATGAGCATAGGGACGGAAAGAGTCCTGGAGCTCTCTCCCTTCTCCAGCCCTTTTGCACCTCTGCCCCCAGCTCTCCGATCTCCCCACCCCCCTCTGCACTCCTCACTGAGCGGCACAGAGGGGACGTAACTTGGCAGTCATTGCCGTGGCCAGTCTCAGTGCGACTGATCCAGCATTGATGTCGTGCTAGTGATGCAGGAACAGGCGCGCTGTTGCCGCTCGCTGCGGTGAGTGACACACATGCACCACGGGGTACATTTTAGGCATCCAGGCATTTTTCATCCCTGTTTTAAACATGTTCTCTTCTTTTGTTTAAAAATAGATAAATTATAAAAAAATAATCATCTATGATAAAAAATATCAGTTGCCTGCAGTTGCTCTTCAAATATTAAGCTGAAGGTGATGTGCATGGTACTGTAAGCCAGTGGCTTATAAGATCATGATAATTTGGGTTAACATAGTATTGCAGTAGAGAAAAACTAGTTTGAGAACTGGCACATTAGTAGAGGATTCTCCAAGCAGAATTGTTTTTTGTCTTTTGCCTATTTTTAAGACTTTACGTGTTAATCATAGTTTTGCACGAGAGGAATTATTTTTGCAACATCTATTATGATTTCAAATAGCAGTCGACATAAAAGTACATGGTGGCATTAGAAGATGTAAAGGTGGTTTATTCATTAAGTCCTTTTTACAGGTTAATGCACCTGAACGGGCGTTAACTTCCATTCGGGTCAATTGGAGTTGACGCCCGTTCGGGTATGTTAACCAGTAATGGAGCTTAATGAGTCCATACATTTTTAATCACAGTAAATATCCAGTGGTGGGTCAGATGATTGCACTTTCAGCTCTTTGTTCCCAATGATGCATAAAGACTCAGAACCCAAGTTAATGTTTCAAGCTGCCTAAATGTGCAGCCCTCTTTTGAATAAGGCACTATGTTGGAAATTCAAAAGCACCCCACCTCACACAATCAAAAATAGATGGATATTGTTTGTGACTGACCACACATAAAATCAATAAACGTAAAGTGTAATTTATTAAAAGTCTATAACCCTTGTGGCTCTGTCTGCAAAAGACCTTGAAGAAGGTTGTTCTTCAACTGAACCACTTTTGGTTAAATAAACTTTTTTCTTTAAATTAAATACAGGCACACCCCGCTTTAAGGACACTCACTTTAAGTACACTCGCGAGTAAGTACATGTCGCCCAATAGGCAAACGGCAGCTCACGCATGCGCCTGTCAGCACGTCCTGAACAGCAATACCGGCTCCCTACCTGTACCGAAGCTGTGCGCAAGCGGGGAGACTATAGAGCCTGTTACACATGCGTTATTTACATCAGTTATGCACGTATATGACGATTGCAGTACAGTACATGCATCGATAAGTGGAAAACAGGTAGTGCTTCACTTTAAGTACATTTTCGCTTTACATACATGCTCCGGTCCCATTGCGTATGTTAATGCGGGGTATGCCTGTAGTGTACTTGTGTCACTGTTACATTGAGTTAATATCATCATTGTAGAGGTAAAACTCATTATGTGCATGTGTGACCTCTATTCATGAACATAGGCTTAGTAAAGAAAACTTGTCATTTTGAAATACCTTCCTTTTTTAAAAACGCAATTTTCCCTGTCTGAAAGGACATTTAATCGTCCTTTTCCTCAGTACTCAAAGAATGTAGTTAATGACTTTTACCTCTACAGCGACCATGTATGGTTCTTAGCGCAGGATCGTTAGGAAATAACTAGTTAAGGATTTAAAAATGTGCTTTCCTTCTGCTTTATGTTCACATCACACTGTTGACCAATCCTTGTGGATGTGCACATGGAAGGTACTTGGTAATGTATTTTACACTGTATATTTTTATGCATTTAAGAATAATTGTGTTCTCCGATATAATTACAGTTAGTAGACAAGAATGATAACATTGTGCTTCATTGCATGATCTAGCCTGTAAAATATTCAGTTCCTAAACTACATGATGAATCTTGCTGCACCCTACAGTGAAGCTACTGGGCTAATGCTTTCATCTATCTCCTGTTAAGAAAAATTATAATATTAATAATTGTATGTCTTATATAGTCCTGACAATGTACTCTGCGCTGTACCTGGAGATTTGCAGGCACGATAGTCTATATATCAAGGCAAAAGTAGAACAGTTCTAAAGTAAAAATCTCCAGATGTATCAAACAAAAATCATAGTATTCTTAACTTTTGCATTAAAAAGAACAATACAGACCGGCGCCTCAAAGTCCAATTGGAAGGAACAAAAGTAAGTCCAAAGAATAGCTGCAGTGTCCAATGGAGGATGATCCAATCTTTAGACAGCAGACTCCACAGCAACAACCATGGTATATAGTGCAAGGGAGACAAAAGGAAGAATCATAGCGTAACAAGGTATGAACTAGACATGTAACACATAGACATAGACAAACATACACATACAACAATGACAGGCTGACAAATAATAACAGAGAATTTATTAGACACAATAAAAAGCAATGAACCAGTGAAGAGCAGGTGTGGGATCCGGTGTATAAAACCGGAATCCTACTTACAAGACGTCCAAAAGGTACAGACAAGGGTGTATTGTGAGCGTGGTCCGGCGGCAGCTGTTGGTGGACACGTGGCGCTCGGGGGAGACTGCAGACACTTCCTCAGATCTGCATCAACCCCTGAAGAAGTACGCATGCGCACGAAACGCGTTGGGCAGTTGAGAGTTGTGATTTTGGCATTGAACAGAATAGAGCAGACCAACGCAAGAATTCAACAGTGTACAGCAACAGGAGAAGGGAGTTTCGGGAATTGGTCCCGCCCACAGTGACGCGTTTCCGGTCGCGGACGGACGGCATCAGGAGAAGCAGCCCACAGTGACGCACAGCTTGATGCAGATCTGAGGAAGTGTCTGCAGTCTCCCCCGAGCGCCACGTGTCCACCAACAGCTGCCGCCGGACCACGCTCACAATACACCCCCCCTGTCTGTACCTTTTGGACGTCTTGTAAGTAGGATTCCGGTTTTATACACCGGATCCCACACCTGCTCTTCACTGGTTCATTGCTTCTTATTGTGTCTAATAAATTCTCTGTTATTATTTGTCAGCCTATCTGTCATTGTTGTATGTGTATGTTTGTCTATGTCTATGTGTTACATGTCTAGTACATACCTTGTTACGCTATGATTCTTCCTTTTGTCTCCCTTGCACTATATACCATGGTTGTTGCTGTGGAGTCTGCTGTCTAAAGATTGGATCATCCTCCATTGGACACTGCAGCTATTCTTTGGACTTACTTTTGTTCCTTCCAATTGGACTTTGAGGCGCCGGTCTGTATTGTTCTTTTTGTGTTTCTTCACTAATTGTGTTTGGGTTAGTTTTCCTGGCAGCCTTGTCTCGTATAGGTGATTATTACATAATTTATTGTCCTTTATCATTGATATTTATTGTTGTTCACAAGCACTGTACACAGTTGTTTTTTAGCGCTATATACACCATTCTTTTTCCACTTAACTTTTGCATTGATATACAGGAGCTTATTCCATATAGTCGAAAGCTAGTTCAACTCCATGAGCGTTTTCTGCCGATTGCGGTAGCATAAGGGTATGTCTCCCCATTTCTTCCCTTGAACCTTTGGCCTCAGCCATCATTTTGACATTGTATTCACTAAATAAATTGCTCGCTTTATGACTTCAGTAACTTCCCTTTTCCACTTTCTGATCATCTTGGCTCATTTGCTGTCTCTCCGTCCCTTATTCCTCCTGCCACACTCCTAACCTATATTGCATTGACCTCTCTTTCTTCTACTCTATCTCTGACCCTGTCAGCCTTGTTAATTCATACATTTTTAGTCTGCTCTCCTCCCTTAACCATCACACCGCTCTTATTCTCTGGGGCAGTTGCCGCTCTAATCCCCAACCTTCGCTTCTTGCTTTCCCACAATTGAGCCTCTGAGCGCCTCCTGGAGGAAATCTTCTTTTCTCACTGACTTTCTCCGCCACACATGTCTCCTTTCCTGCTTCAACGCTGTCCTCGCTCAGGCTAAATAACACCATTTTTGTAAACAAATGAAACCTTACAAAGCTAACCTATGTCTCCCTTTTCTTTCATTTTTTTTTTTTTTTTACTCCTGCGACCTTCTAACCTGTTTTTTATTCTTTCAATTACACCTCAAGACTTTGCTGACTACTTTAAGTCAAAAGTGGGTCTAATCTGTCAATACATCTTGCATTTCATTCCCCTCTCCTTCCTATACTTTGTATTCCTCACCTGTCACAGAATCGTGGGTGTCTCAACTACAATTCTGCTTTCCACCCAGTGTGTGCAATCTTGACCCCATTCCCTCTCACTTTACCTGACCTCCAACTCCCACTCTGCTTCCTATACTGCCCCACATTTTAAATCCTCCCGAGGCAACTTTTCTCTCTGCTTTCAAACATGCAAATATCAAAACAACACCCGTGATCATACATGCCCCTTTAACTATCCCCCTGTCTCTGGCCTGCCTTTTGCATCCTAGCTTCTTTGATATCCTGCCAATGTCTCTTAGATTAAATGCAATCTGGCTTCCGAACCTGCCATTCTACTTATACTGCCCTCACCAAAGTAGTTAATGATCTCCTTACTGCCAAAGGGCTCTACTCCCTTCTAATTTTGCTTGACCTCTCTGCTGCTGTTGACACTTTTGTTTTGTTTATGCTGCTTTTGACACCCTCTACTTCTGCACATTCTTCACTCCCTTGGTATTCATAACAAAACCCCCTTCTGTTTTTTCTCCTATCTTTTTAACGGCTCCTTCAGTGTCTCTATATTGCTAGCTCTCCCTATTCTCCTGGGACCTGTTTGTTGGCGTACCTCAGGGCTCTGTCCTGGGACCATTCCTTTTCTCTCTCTGTATACTCTAATTAGCAAATTGTGCTTTAAATACCATATCTATGCAGATGACACACAACTGTATCTTTCAACCCCTTAGCGCTCTGCTATTTAATGCTGGATAGCCCTCCATCACCTAAAATTTACCTTGCTGTTGCTAAAACTTTCCAATTTATTTCCCTCTGCAACATTGCCAGAATCTGCACTTTCCTCTGTCGCTCTACAACTAAAACTATCATGCATGTCCTCATCTCCCGTCTTTACTATTGAAACCTTCTCCCCTCTGGCTTTTCTGCCTCCCAACTCCGTACTATGCAATGTATTAAAAATGCCTTTTCTACATTTATCTAACGCTCTCCTAGGTCTCTTTCTGGATCTCGCTTCTTGAAATCCCTCCAGTGACTCCACATCAAACTATGCATTAAGTGTAAAATTCTCTCTCTCCTTTAAGGCTCTTCATTCTTCTACCCCCTCTTACATTTCAGCTCTAATCTCCTGCTAGACTTCTTCTAATCCCTCACGCTCTTCTGAAGGCCATGTCCTCTCTGTTCCATGTGTATGTACACCCCTGTAACATCTGAAACCTTTCTTGCTTTTGGTTCCCTACCTGTGGAACTCCCTCCCCCATGCATTCGCTAATCCACATCCCTCCTCATCTTCATGTCGCACCTATATATCTCACCTCTTCAGCAAAGCATTTGTTCATTTTGGGCCTCTGGCTACTCCTCACTCTCCTAACTCCCAATACAGTAACTGCAGTGGGCACAATACATATTTATAGGCAGTTGTGTAGATGTACTGATTCAATTAAAGAATCTTTAAAACATTCTACTAATATTCTTGAAAGAATATTAGTAATTGCTCATTTGAATTGCCTTTTGAGTCCTTCCTCACTAGCTGATCTTGCTCCTCATTATTCCAGCTAGACCTGTATACCCAGACTGAATTACAGCCCACCCCATTAACTGAAATGTTGCGGAGGAAGGTACACCACACAATGGCCCTCAGCCAGAACATTGTGGTCTTAAAAAATAATAATAATAATTTATTAAATGAATCCATAATTTGAGATACCTTTGATTGGTCTTTCCATGTTTAGCGTCATTGCTATCGTAATTTTTTTTATATTGTGACCATTTACTCATTGCCCCATTCTTATAGTGCCCTATACAGACACCTCACTAGGACCTAATTTTCACATGTTGTTATCCACAAAGTATTAAAGGACACAGGCACCTTCATTTTATGTGGAGAAAAGTGTTAGCATTTCAACATCAGGATTTGAATGTTTGTATTTTGACATGAACATGTGAGCAGCTTGGTATTTATTTTTTAGTGTAATACAGTTGATGAAACCCTGAGTGCCGCGGCAGACCTTAACCCAGAAATGGAAGCGTCCTCCTCTTCCATTTCCCTTCAGTCCTCGGTCATGGTGTAGCCACTAGATCATTGGGCCCCTGGAGGGCAACACCCCGTGACTTAGTGGCTACTTCATAACGTTGACACTCATTCGACCCTCAATGCATTTTTATGTTACTAAACTTTAAGCTACAGCAGTACATCTCATTGAATGTGTATCATTTTTGTTTGTCTAATCAATCTTTCTAAAGTTGCATTTTTTTGTCAGTTGTTACCTGGACAACTTGACAATTGTTGTCTTGTCTCTTGGAGCGTGTTGTCTTCCTCCATCTTGTAGACGTATGTTGCAGACTCTGCCACCTTTTCTCTCCGGGCTCGTTTTCCAAACCAACTCTACAACATTCTGTTGCTGGGCCACATGGATATCATAACCTGCGTAGGGCTGCCAAGTTTGTCTCAAAAATATACTTTACTACAGAGCCCCGGAGGAGTAATGTGGAAATCAATGTTTTATTATGGTTCTGTTTATGTTTTATATTTATTTTTGTAACTAAGAATTGTGCCCTGGGTAAACAAGATATTTGTACAACGTTTGTATGTATGCCGCATTTTCATTTTGTAAAGGAAACGGTAAATAAGTATTTTATGAAAGTGCATCGTTCTAGCTTTGTATATCGAAAAAGATATAGAGAACATGAATAAGAATTGCACTTACGAGTAAAGAATGGGTGAATGACATCATCTCGTGTCCTTCTTCCTTCCTACATTGTATCACCGACTTCTGCCTCAACTTCCTCCATTTCCTCAGGCTCATCATTTTCAATAGCAGCTGGCATTCCCCTACTCACAGCTATGTTGTGGAAAATCCAGCACATTGTTACAATCTAACACACACAGAGAAGTGCGCCACCAGACCTACCAATGCACCTGACGCAACTTTTAATAAGCCCAAGTGTGCGTTATATGACGGATCTGGTGGAAGCATGGGCCTGGTTGTAGCGTTTCTTCATGGGTGTGGGGTGGGTTGGGTTAGGGCCGTTCTATACTGTATGCGGCCGTGCGCGCGTGCGTGTATGTGCGAACGCGCGTGCACGTGCCGCATGCTTTTCATGTGTATGCTGTGTATGCTGTGAGTGAAGGTACTGCATGTGTGTGTGTATGTGTATGTGTGTGTAGAGCGTGTGAATTATGTATTAAATAATATTTAAAAAAAAAAATTGTGATAAAAAATATTTTTATTTATCTTTGACACATACACACATATACACACATACATAACAGCGCCGGTAGCGGCGCAAAATCATTCATTTCTTCATCTTCTCCCTCGTCGGTTCGCTCCAAGCTCCCTGCCGTGCGCGCATGCGGCGCCATTATAGAAAGGCTGACTTACGTCAGCCAACTATAAATGCTGCGCGCGCACGGCGCAGCAAGCGCAGGCACTATAGAACGGGCCTAAAGGTTTCAAGAGCCAAGGCCTTAGGGAGTAGACACCACACCTGTAAAGAAATGACATGTTTTTGGATGTCTTGCTGGTGACTTCCAGTCCAGCCTGCACCTCCTATCTATGTTGTATATCGCACTGCTTCAATTCTAGGGTATACCTCTTGGGGCTAAAGTATCTAATGTTGCACGGTCTCTAAACCAGTTTTAGATAGCCTGACGTTTGCATTAATTAGTTCAATTGCATGGAGTATTGTTTCTATTTTTACGTGTATCATGTCATTGAAATAAACCATACCCCAGATAGTGCTCTGAATTCAAAGCAGCAGTATGTCACATCTCCATGGCAACATGTGGTGTAGGAGGTGGGGAGGGGGGGCACCATTACAAGCTGGTTTCAAAATTACAAATGTGTATCGCTAGTGTAAGGTATTCTTCAGTTGGAAATGCATGTGTCCTCAGGAGGGAATACCCAGTGGTTTGCTTAATTGTGACTGACGGGAGCACTTCTGCCTGCTTGGCCACGTTATTGGTAGTGGCATTTTAATACATTCTTGACCCCTTTCGGTAAATGGCTCCTGTACAATAACTTTCCTGACACATTTCCAAAAGTATCTCATTCCATATTGTAATGCATGGTAAATACATTTTTTTTGGGTGGTCACACAAATGATGGTTAGTTTGGTGATGTTTTCATTCGCTCTCATAAACACCCATAATCTAAATCCTTTATTTTGTTTATCTGTAATCTGGGGAGTAGGGGAGAGAATGAGATTTTTCCCAAATCTTTTTGCATGTACAAATCACGGTTTGTGCTAACGTGCAGCTGTTTGCGGATCACATGTGGCGGGATTATTTTCGTCATCGTTTACCTGCATAGTCTGACCCATCAGCGCACCTCCATACGGGAACTTGAGAGGGGACGCTTTTGAGGCAGCGATGGGTTGATGGCAGCGGTAAGGCGTGAGTTGGAGCTGGGATTTGGCTTTTAAACGTCTGTCGATTCACCGGCAGACAAAAGATTTCTGGGAGTACGGTCTCCTTTTTGTGATGGTTTCATGGAGCGGTTTTGCTGTACCATCCCGCACATACCATCTTCCAATTTAGCTGCTTTTGGACTAACAGCTACTGCAGCATATAATACCCTAATATACACCATATATGCCTTAGGCTGCGCTTATAGTGCCGGCGATTGTCATTGGCATTGTCGCCATTGTTGGCGCTTATAGTGCACGCGACGGCGCGACCAAGCGACAGCGCTACCAAAAATCTGGTAGTCACTGTTATTTGATTTTTTCAGCGACGGTCTCCCCTTGTGGCCAATCAGAGAGCTTTTCCGTCCCTCTGCCTTCCCCCTTTCTGACGTCACTGGCCTTGTAGCCAGCGACGTCGCCTAAACTTAAATTACAACTATCGCAATGGCGACGTGTGACGTCATCAGTCGCGTCACCATCAGTTTAAACGTAGCCTTAGGACGCGTCCATAGTGCAGAATACGGTGTGAGCTACATAGCATACGCCGAAACAAACACTAGGACGCCAATGCATATGCACATAGTGCGCGCGCGCGCCAGTGCATGCCCATGTGCTACATGGAGAGCGGCGCTTCGCAAAACAAACAAGTTTGTATTTCCAGCGTGACTCCGGGTCACGAAGGAGCGCGGCCTTACAGTGAGATTGCGTGTGGTCATTTTTTACCAATATGTTTTAATATATATATATTATTTGCACGACATGCAGTGCCTTCATTGTTTCTATTTCTGATAAACAAGGCACTGTTTGTTTGTTTTTAAGTGTCATTCTTGTAAAATGTCCCAGCTCGTGACCACAGAATCATTATCACATAGAAACGGATTGTACTTTTTTGAAGTGGTTATCTATTCGGACAGTAAAAGCTGCCTCTTATTGATTTTGTAATGACCGTGTCACATACGTGATGAGAACTGAGGGTTCCTGTTTATGTTGTTCTCTGACAAAATTGGTGTCCTTTTGTTCCACTCACCAGGAAGATGTGCTTCAATGTCTTTCTTCTTATAAAAATGTTCCTGGTATTTTCAATGAGAGATTCAGATTGTTATCTTGGATTTTACATCTGTTTTAAACTCCTGGAATCTCTGTAAGGCTGGGTCCATAGAGTGGGAAGCCGCGCTGAGCCCCGTCATCCTCAATGAGGATGTCTTTAGAGGGGGCTTCCGCGAGCGTCCGCAGGCGTGCTGAGGCGCAGGGATTTTCAGCCAACAGCCGAAACTGTTTCTCAGCGCGCTGTCGGCTGAAAACACCCAATCAGCGCGAAGCAGCGTCATGACGTCGACTCCGTGATGTTGACGTCGGCGCTTCGCGGGCTATTGGCCCAGCGACATCACTGCCCCGCCTCCCGATTGCGCACGCTGGCTCGCCTGCCAGTCCATGGAATCGCTCCTCAGTGTCAGCGCGGAGGAGCACAGCTGAACCTCTCTATGGCCTCAGCCTAAATCAGTATTGCTGACCTGAGGAAGAGAGAACTCTCAAAAGCTTGTCTTATAATATATATTGTTAGTCCCATTAAATAAGTTATCACCTAATACTGAAGTACTCATTTACTCTGCACTATCACAACTGGACTAACATGGCTATTTCTATTTAATTCACTATTTATGTAATAATATGTATGATTTGCATTGTAATTATTTCTTCTGGTTCAAGCCATCTTAGAATTTATTTTTGCAAAGCTGGTTGTCACATGGCACTGTCTTTAAAGCTGCAGACCAAAGAATATCCTACATGAGTTTTTAGTTGTTTTTTTTTAAATAAATCAATTGTGTACTATGAGAAAATACTCGTAGCATTTTTTTTAAACCACTCTTGATGACATTTTGTATGCATTAGAATGTAACAAGCATTTTTGTTTCTATAGCAACATTTTACAAAGTCACACCCCCTTCCACTTCTGAAACAGGCCCGGGCACATTCCTTTTGGAACCCTGCCCCCTCTCTAGCAGTGCACCAATTGTATCTATTGACTGCCTGGTCACATGATCTTCCCCACGGAACTTTGTCATATTACTGTGCAAATACATTCTACTGACTGCAGAATACTCCTCTGCAGCCATTTAGTGATCCCCTGAGCCGAATCTTCGCCGATCGATCACAGGAGAACAGATCAATTGGCAACTTGGCTAATAACTTATTGTGTGGATTGTATTGATACACATATTAAAGGGGGGAAAAACTAAATAAACAGCAGCTTGGACTGCTGCTTTAAAGCAGCAGCCCACACTGATCCACATGTTTCTTAACTTTAATAGATCTCCACTTACCCTTTCAAAAAAATATGTTTTTATTTTTTAATCTAATGCTACGTTCAGGAGATATAAGCATTTGAAATATTAAGTATCCGGGAGGTTACAATGAAGCTCTCCACAGAGCGCACTGCCATCTAAAGGATACCATGGTAACTTCAAAATCTCGAGATTTTAGAAAATCTGTTTTTTCTATAAAAATCCATTCTAGTCTTTTCCAGCTCCAGAACAGCTTACGGTGAACTCTCTGGGGCAGGGATTTCCTTTCCTATTGTCTGATTTTGTACAGTGCCAAGTACACTGGAGGTGCTATATAAATAAAGATGCACATGGTAGTGACACATGAGGCTTGTGTGTGAGTCTGGAATGTTAAAAGAATGAAGGATTGAAAGTACAATGTCTCCCTTACATTCTTATCATTGTTCTACTTGTGCAGTGCTTATTGAGTGATTCCGAATGGTTTTCCTCCATTATAACGGGAATCCTTCTTGAGGCTGGACATTTAATTACGGTATTATTAATTAAATATAACTGCAGCATGCATCGCTGCCAGAAAGACACTGCGGGTCATTTATCAAAGTCTCCCTGCTGCAATACTGTGGAAAACCGCACCAGGTTTATCAAGTCATGTCATGACTCGAAGTTTCCATTTAGTTTTTTTTTTTTTCATTTTTCAACTAACAAACTTGTATACGTTTGTAACACCCCAATTCCCCCCCCCCCCCCCAGGAATATTTGCAGGTAATGTGGTGTTACGGTGCTAACCTGTGTGGTAACAGAAGGCCGGAGCCTCCGCGCATAGGGAGCTTTGGGTGCAAGGTGCAGCGCCTCCACCTGTGAGGATCCCTCCACGGACGGGATGACCCCCTCACAGGAAACTATACTCTTGGTGAATAACCACTCGCACAAATATATATAGATAAATAAATGGGAGTGACTTTACCGACATGGCATAAATATAACACAATTAGAACAGCAGTCATAATAACACACAATACAATTGTAATGTCAATCCCTTCTCCCTCATTCCAATCCTGTCGCAGTTAGCCAGGTATAGCCTGTGTCACCCACGCGGTTCAATAGTGTGTGAAAGTTAGCGCTACTCCACTTAGTGTTGTTGGGTACCTTCCCTCCTGAGGCTCGAGCAATGTAGACCTCACTCCCTGGATGGAGGTAGACGCAGCGTGCCACTATGCGACACAACTCTCCTCTCTCCTTACCACCGGCAGCCACACACGTGGTCTCTAAAGAGTGAGCGGTTCCTCACTGGAGTCCATCCTGCTCCACAAGGTCACTGGCGCTCTTACTAATAGGAAGGGTCCCTGGTTATGGGCTGCCCTACAATACTTCACTACATGGTTGGGGCCTAGCTTGGGCCAGGGGGTTTACCGGACCTGCAGGTGCTTCCCAGCCGGTCCATGGTCTCATAACTCCAGTGATCTTTTGGTTATTCCGATATCTGTCGTTTTCCCACTGTATACGAATACTTGCCTAGTGGAGACAATATGTCCGCCGCTGTCAGCCTTGCTCCAGTGTGTACTAGACAGCAGTGACATCATCGGTAGAGATCATGGCGGCTTTTTATCGGTGACCCTGTGCTCATATTTGTATTTTTTTTGTCAGGAACCCCCTCCCCCACATTTTTCAGAAAGCTGGTGTCTCCCCAGAGGTCAGGTACATCGGCGGTTCGGGGAATATGGAAACAAATTATGCAGTATATAAAAATTTTGCTTGCTGAGATGTTTTATAGATGAACAGCTTTAAATTCCTTTCTAAAATATTTGAATGATATACAGTATATGGTCTAACAAAACAGTGTAGTCTCCAGGTTTAAGAAATATGGACTTTAAGTTACTGCTAGGAAGTAATTTTAGGCAAAGTTAGTTTTCTTCAATCTGCTAAGTATGTACATTCTTATGTATTCATCTTTAGTGACAAAGTAGTGAGCTGTTTTGGAAGTTTTGTTACACTTGGTCAAGCTTTGAAAGATGCACTGTACAATATATAGTACTATATACATTCCCAGCTTGTGGTCTGTAAATGAGGCTGCTGTATTCACTAAAATGTGACAGCAATTTTGGACCATTAACACTTGCATGTCTGTAACAATTGATAACAATTACTCCACAGTGAATCCGTTTTTTTTTAATTCTTTATAAATATATGCACAGCATACTATATACTTTTTTTTTATTCTTATTTCTGCTTTTTGCCATTTCGAACATAAATTTGCTAATCTATTAAACGTATCCAAAATTAAGAGTGGTAGGAATTTTCTATAACCTTGGCCAACATCATCTTTTGGCTTAAAAATATAATGTCATAGTACTGAAGAACTTACTAATAATGGAGTATTAATGCATGTATGTGCAGGGTTTTAAAGTGGAGGCCAATGACTGTGACACAAATATTGGCTCATTGTCAGGGTTTTTTATGAGTGAGTCGGGATTATGCCAGTTTTCCAGACGCCAAAAGGCTACTAAAAGTGGCAAAGATTGAGTAATTGACAAGGCCACTCTTTAAAAAATAATCTTTGTTTCTTTAAGCAGTGTTGCTAGAGCAATACAGCAGCTTTCTATTGTGGGACTGTGCTGCTGCATTTGGTCTGGTGGTCGCATCTTGATGAGGATATTTTGAAGCCTTTTCTTAGGGTTATGATGCCTAACCCTAAGGTGCATACTCTAGTGGCTTGGCAAAGCTCTAGTGCCAGATGGGGCCATAAAAGTATTGTATAAACTTAGCTTTGACTTTTTCCTCAACTCATGCACACATCTTTGTGAATTTTACTAGTTTGGATAAATAACGATTCCCCCCCCCCCCCCCCTATATATACTGCTTAATTCAGACGTGATTTGGACCTGCTGCTGCATTCCTGGTAACTGGGCTCTAGTAAAGCAGTGTGTGTGTGTGTGTGTGTGTGTGTGTGTGTGTGTGTGTGTGTGTGTGTGTAGCTATTCCTGCCTAATCGCGGTCGTGCTAAACGCCATCTCACCCAAAAAACGAGAACAAAGTACATGGCGTAGCAACTACATTAGAGGGCTCATAATGTGCCGCACCCCATGGTGTGGTGGTTATATCATGGGGCACCTCCTGAGCTAAACCGTGCATTTTTTTAAAGCTCCGGGTCCCCCTTGTTCCCAAGGTACTTGATGTTTAAGTTTCTGGTATTCCTGCTTTTTAAAGAGGCAATCCAAGCAATATCCTAGATGTGTTTTTTTTAATTTTTTTTATCTGTTCTGTAGTTATAGATAATGACGGCATTGTTTTTCTTTTTATTATTCACCTCTTAATGCCATTTTAATGAGTTTTAATATACTGACCATCCTTTGATTTCTGGCAGGTTTTAGCCACCTCCCCAGCAGTGCAAGATCTTTGTAACACTTTCCTGTGATAGTTTGTTGCCAATATTCCCAGCAGTTTGAGCTGCAAACGTAACGAGATAATATTACCGTAGTAATATAAGAATACATTGTAGCTGCTGAGCTATTACATTAGTATTGATTCAAATTGAAAGGCAGCCATTTAATGAACCCTGGGAAACAGTATTTTGCTGATCGATCACGGGAGAATTAATCAATCGGCATCTTAGGTAATTATTATTATATTTTTTTTTTAAGCACCCTTTGGATTGCCTCTTTAACGTGTATTTAAAGCGCCTAATAGAAAACCATAATCAATGAAGTTGCAGTTTCCTTTTTTTGCCCACAGGACTCATATGATTTGGCAGCCATTTTGTTTCTTCTGAAGGGAGATTACAAAACAATAACTTCACCAGTAAGTATGTTGAGAATGGACGTTTCCCAGAGCACTTTTCAGGTCTGGAGAACCCCCCAGTTTACAACCTATGAAGAAAAAAAAAAGTGATGGTAACCCCCCTTCCCACCTCCCCCCCCAACAATAAGGATGCTGCTTTAAAAATCAAATATCAGAATGCTTTCTTTTTTGTGCAGTTCTAACTAATGTTTGCAAGTGGAAAAGGGATTAACATAAAACTTCCTCTACTCATTCTTGGAATGAAAAACCTACAAAAGTTGTAATCCTGCCTAGACATTTCCTTTTTGAGAATGTGTTTAGTTTTCCCTTTCTATCGTAACAACAAACATCACTGTCCAAAAATTCAGCAGCTTTTAATACCAGTAAAATATTGACGTCAAATAATTCTTCCTAGGCATCTCCATTGTAGCAGCTATTGTGACTTCGTTCTAAGAAATGCTTAATTACTCATCCCAAATTACTGCACATTTAGAGGAACTGTAGCATTCTTACTTCATCCAGGTGTAATCTCTTAATTAGTCCCTGACAGAAGCAGCATGTTGAATTGTGTATTCGTTGTCATTTGACATTCTTGCCGACCTGTCTGAGACATGTGAATGTGCTCACACAGTGATGTTTTTATTTGCTGTCTTTTTTTTAAATTAGAATTTGAGGCCTAAATTTGAAAAACCACAAAGCAGTCTCTTAGCCCTGAAACAAACATTACAAATGTGAGGTGAAGTATGACATTACATGTTTGAAAGTGTCCACCTTTAACATGCAGTGTGGTAATGTAAGTAAGTAATTCTACCTTTAATTTTATTATTATTATTATTATTAACCTTTTCAGTGCCGAGGCGGCGGATGGCACCAGAGTGCCACTGGGCGCCCAGCACTTCCGGCGCATGTGATCTCTCTTGGAGTGTTCACGTGACGTGAGCTCCACTTCTGTTTGGATTGGGCTGGCCGGTGAACTCCCTCATTCCCTAGAAAACATTTTCCCATGACGTATCTGGTTTGTCATAAGAGCTCTTGACACCAGCAATAAGCATGATTGCTTGCAATTTCCTCACCTGTAAGGTAGACACTATTCTCTCTGAACTAATATGTGGAGGATTCAGTGTTGGCACTAGCGACAGATTCATTGTCAATACGGAGGCCATTTTAACTTCTGTGACCAGCAAAGTAACTTAATACCTGGTAAGTGGGAGATGATTTTGAACCAAAAAAAAACGCAGACCATGTGTATTGCCTCTTTATAAAGTAGGAAAGGAATTAATGTTAAAATGACCAAGCCAAGGTAATATTTGCTTTTGCATCATTATATGAGTAGAGGTTTTGCCAGGTATATGATTCATAGTTCTCAAACCACCCCATGTCTGATTTTAAAGATCTCCTGGGTTTATATGAAGACTCATGTGCTGTCACAGTGGTTAGCCGCTCTACACTGCAAAACTGAATGTGCAGAAAGAGCTACCTTGTAGCGAGGAGATGGAAAATATTGTTGTTGGTATTTTGTTGTTCTTTAGTGCAATCATACTTCATAGTGAAGGCCTCTCTGTGCGTCATACAGATGAAGCTAGCGTTACTGCAGCAGGGACATGTACATTGTACCGGGCAGGAGAAGTGACCAGAAGCCGCGCGTGGGAAGGGGGCAAGGCTATCATGTTATTTCACATGTGGGAGCGCGCCCCGTGTTACAATAACGTTGGCTACATCTCTAGATGCTAGTATAGAAAGCTCCCCATTCCCATCCCAATCTTTAGACTTTTCCATTTAAAGGGCAGATCCTCATGGGCCATAGTGGCAGTGACATATCTAATGAGTTAAATGTAGGTGTTTGGCAACTCTAACAAAACAGATCTGACAGGTATGAGGTGTTTTAAAAAATATTTTGTTCTATACTTTTATTTTCCATAGTAGTTTTTTTACGATCTTTATCTAATCTCACTTGTGATAACACTTTGTGTCTACCGTTAACTTGTAAATCCCCACTGTTTTCTTTGGTATTTTCCTGTGAAGTAATTATGATGTCCGCATTAATTAAACAGACTTAATAAGTATCTGATTAAACATGAATAATAGAACACCCATTTAAAATTTTAATACTCATTTTCTTTACAGGAAGCCATTCAATCTTTCACTTTAAAGGTGATTACATTGTTCAAAGGAAGCTGATTGCATTGATAAGTTATTTAAAATACATATTGCATTATTGCTGTGCGGTGTGTCCCTGTCAGCTATAGCAAAGAAACTGGGATAGCTAGCTACGTTTGCAGAAGCAGGTGCAGAGTTATTGGGAAGCAGATAGTCTTAGTTATATGACCTGTTGTAACTCCCAATCTATACTTTCAAACCCAAGTCTGTCCATCAGAAACAAGATGAAATAGATTTATGAATTAGCTTTCACTCTTTGCATGTATTATATATTTACTTTGAATACCCATATTAGGGTTCCATACATGGCAATTTTTCTTCCCTGGCAATCGGAACATTTCGTCCCACTCCAATGAGATCACCAACTCCACCCTAAATTGACACTAGCCAAGCTCCCATGAAGCTACCAAACCCACCCACTCCCTATCCACTATAGCACACAGGGCCTCCCTCCCCTATTCCTCCTCCTGAGTGCTTCAGGCCAGTCAAATCTGTCATTTGAAGATCAATTAGACCTGCCTGGTCGCTTCAGGGAGGATTATGGCGTGGCTGATTTGACTGATTTTCCACACTTTGGCGGCAATCTGGAAAGTCAAGTGGCTAAGAGGGAGGAGGGAGGCTTGGCCCAAAATAAGGAGTTTCCCTCCTACTTGGGGAGGGTTGGCATCTATAGGGTTCTGTCCCTTTTCTTGATTCTCACCTGCTTTTTCCCTCAACCCGTATCAAAAAACAACCAAATCCTTCCAAAAAGTCAGGACATGGAAAGTCAGGGTTAAGGCCACAGCAATTTATTAGATATGAATAAATTAAATCAACCATAAATAACCACGGGAATATATAAACATTACTCACCTTGCCAGCCATAACCCAACTGTTCCTCTTGCCTTTCAATCAAGAGGGGGTTTACGGCCAAAGCACTAACATAAACCCCAAGAAGTTCAGGTGCCTCCTGAAAGCCATAAACCCAACAAAGTCTAAACCCCTGGCAAGGACTCCATGAGACTACATTGCTAATTTGCTTTGGATTTTTCTAGTGACTGTGCTGTTGTGCCATTGCAGCATGCTACTAATTAGCAGCCTATTCACTGATTCTGTATCCGTAGTATCCCATTTTGCTTACTGTCATTTCTTAGCATGTTTCATTTTATTGTTATCCGTTTCAGGGCATTTCTTTTATGCAAAGATGTCTCGAGAGAAATTGGATTTCTGGGATCAGCTGCAGCTTTGGTAATGGAAAAGCGGAGAAGCTATTTCTTCAGCTTCATTACGATCATTTTTCTGCTGTGGCACTCGGCTTGCATTCATTTTTGTTTTTTTATATCACGGAGAGGGGATATATTATTTTATTGTAGGGATTTATTTGGGGTGGTCACGCTTTTTAATGAGATAAAGATTGTTCCCTTATCTCCAAAATGGATTTGAAAATGTCCCATGTGCTTTTTTTTTTTTCTTCCCATTACCTTTTGAACAGGCATATACCAACAATCCCATAGGGGCATCCTACACCTATACCTTCCTCATGGGTACATTAAAGAAGCTGTGATGATTACCATTGTTTTTTTTTTTTTAATTTTCTAATTACTTGAAGATAATTTTTTTTGCCCTTTCCAACGCTGTTTTTTTAAAATCTGTGGGCAATTGCTGCTTTAAAGTGAATGGCCGTTATCACTTTATCATGCGTATATTAGAAAAAATGTAAAGCATGTTGTAATGGGTCACTTTTTTTTTTTTTAATTATTATTATTATTATTACTATTATGATAGATTAGAGAGCAGTGCAGAACCAGAGATAGCAGTCGGATATAAAAATAGTAAGGCTTTGTAATATTTAGAAGGACTTCCGGGTTTTTGATTGGGTTAAACACATCTACCTTTTTGGAAGGAAACTTTTACTTCATAAATTCTTTAAGAAACGCGAGCAGGCACAACTGAGATATCAGGGATTGGATCACTTAGCCCAACTAGATCTAAACAATATTAGTGATATGACCTCTCTCCTGGAAGAATACACAAGAGTACAGAAGCCCATGTCAAAGTTTACCCCTCCATTGGAGATGAACTCAAACATAGAGCTTTTATGAAGTTAGTGACCAAGAACTTGGAGAATTTAGGGCCTACAAGATGTCCTGATAATCTCACCGGCACAGAACGTGCAGCCTTAAAAGAGTTACAAAGTGATAGTGATATCATCATATAGGGATTCTAAATACTGAAGATTATATAAAAGAGTGTAAAAGGTTACTGTCTGACAATTTATGCTATAAAATATTAAAGACAAAGCCCACTGTTCAATACAGAAACGAGCTCAAAAGCAAACTAGATCTGGGTCTACATAACAAGGTACTACCTAAGAAGGAATATGAACTCCTCCCAAAACTAGCAACATTTTACTGTCTACCAAATGTCCACAAGGGCACTTTGCCCCCACCTGGACGACCAATTGTGTCAGAGCTTTCTAATCTTACCGCAAAATCAAGTGTTTATGTGGATCTCATTTTGAGACCTTTTGTGAATACTTTGCCATCTTACCTGAGATACAGCCAAACGAAGAAGCAGTGCACCGCTTCTTCGTTTGGCTGTTCCGGTTACTATTGCTGGTTGCACGTGGATCCCAGGACACACATCAATGCAGGCATTCACTCAACGGTGGTTCACCCTCATCTCATCGGTTACACCGGATCAAGCAGCGTGACAGCAGGTATCTTCATTGGCAGAGTGGATGGTGGGTGACTTAGCGTCAGCCTGGCTGTTCTTTGGATGGTCGGCGACTCTTAGTGTCACCTCACCTTACCCCTCCCCCAGCCTGCTCCACTGGATCCGCTTAATACGCTTGATTAGAGTGTCATTTATATGCAGCAGACGTGTGTCATCATGACCTAAGAATAAGATATTCTACGCTTGTTGGCCCTTGAGCACTGGCAGCAGAATTCTTCTGTGTTTCCTCTGTTACCTGAGATACAAAGGACGCATTAAACAGACTAAACAACATTATATTGGACAGTGACACACTACTCATTAGTCTCGATGTAGAGTCTCTCTACATTTCAATAATACATCAAGTAGGGATTGATGCAGTAACATATTTCTTGAGGACAAGGAGTTGTGATCATGCAAACCATAACAAATTAATTGAGTATCTACTCCGGTTCATTTTGACGCATAACTTTTTTACCTTTAACGGTAAAATCTACATCAATTACGTGGAACAGCTATGGGGACCATCTGTGTTCCCACCTATGCAAACCTCTATTTGGGTTGGTGGGAAGTGGAGGTGGTTGTCCATAAGGACAACCTCCAGATATACATCACACACAACTTTGTGGGCAAGATATATAGATGATATCCTGGTCCTGTGGCAGGGTACTTATTTGAGGAATTTGTTAATGTGCTTAATACCAATAACCGTAACCTGCGTCTTGCATACGAATTAAGCAAACAAACCATCACATTTTTGGATTTGCAAATCATGAGAGGTGACACTGGGCTCATGGAAACCTCCATACATTGTAAAATCATGGCCACGAACAGCCTTTTACGTTGGGATAGCCATCATCCCAAAAGTCTAAAGGAAGGAATCCCAATTGGACAATTCCTAAGAGTTCAAAGGAATTGTTCTACGGATGCAATATTTGAGAAAGAAGCAGGTATGATGAGAAATAGGTTCATTGAACAAGGGTATAGCAAGAGATCTATCAAGAGGGCTTGCAATAGAGCTACGTTTTCAGATAGAAATTTACTTCTAACTAATAACAAGAAGGCTATATCAGACACGAAACTGGTACGCTTTGTGGGAACCTTTAATAACCAATGGTCGGAGATTAACAACATACCTATGCAACACTGGCATATCCTCTTGGAGGATAATGATTTAAAAGAGTTCTAAGATCAAGACCAACACTAGTAAGCTGGAGGGCACAAAATATTAACGATAAGCTTGTGCATAGTCATCTGACTCCAGCTACTCATGACACCTATACACCAAACGGATCAGTTGGAAATTTCAAATGCCAAGCCTGCAGGTTTTTATACCGACAAAGATTTTCTCAAATTGGGATGACAACAAAGAATGTAAAATCAGGCAGCTTATGAACTGTAGAACGACAGGGGCGATATATCAAGCAGTGTGCCGCTGTTGTAAGAAGTACATAGGGTTGACAACTGCGTCAAAGAGTCCTAGAACATCTGGGGGGCCATTCGAAACCACACAAATACACCACAAGCTAACCATATCCATCAAATACATCAAGGAGATACCTTGGGCCTTTAATTTTTTGGCATAGAGCACATACCAATCAGTTCAAGAGGTGGTGACTGGAATAGAGAGATTCTTCAGAAACATTCTAGGTGGATCTGCAATTTAGGGACTCTGTCCCCATGCGGTTTAAATGATGGGTTTGTGTTTTCTCCCTTTATCTAATCCTATAGAAGCATGTGCGTATAATTGCTCCACAGGATTCAGCACTGCTTCAATCATCTGTTTTATTCTGGTAAAACATTATTATGAAAGACTAGATCAATCTATTTAGCAATATTCTCTAACAACTTATTCCAATAACTACTTTGTATTTCTCAGAGAAGGAACATTTCTTGTTATTCCTGATTTAATGTATTCCATTATGAGCACTCATTAGTGGCCTAACACCTCTCAGAGTTATATTACTTTTTATCAGTAATCTGATTGCAGCTACAATTCTGCAGTCTATAATAGAGAATTCATAATTGTGGATCACAACAGGTCTTTAATCAGCCCTCAATTTTATTTTTTGCCTCTGTCTCAATTTTTAACTAACATTGTACTGCTTAGTGTTCTGCCTGAATATTAAGTTCACTTTAGGACGCTATTTAAGCATAATTATACTACTGAGCTCTAAAATTGTTCCTACGGTAATTTCAACATGGGATCAGGCAAAATATTGGATACGATCTGCCAACGAAACGGGTTAACACCCAGTTTCCAAGGTGATTGAATACATATAAATATGTCCTCCGTCTAACAGGGCGGTCCCACCTTTAATGAAGCGCATGTCGCGAAACGTACGTCAGGTGAAAGGTGGATCGTGCTGACGTCACGATGCTCGCTGCATTCAGTTAGGGAGAGGCGGTTGTATGAGCGGGTTGCTACAAACTGATACAAACTGCCTAAAGGTTTGGCGACGCTGTTACATTCTGCTTGTACCAACTCCAGCATAGCTAGCGTTATGAGGCTATAACTTGATAAGGACACTGATCCGTGCCTCTAGGCTCTAAACACGATTTTGTGTGCCTACAGTTACTCCAAGTCAGAGAGCCTAGCCATTTTTGGTGAATTTAATCACATCACAGAGAAATACTGCAATCTGCAGTCATCAACTAGTCCCACTAATTGCTTGTCAATTTTGTAAGGATCAGGAAGGGCAAAAAACAGCCGATTCTTGTATTTCACATGTCATATATCAGAGTGTGTGATATATTATGGTTTTGTGAAAAGTGGGGGACTATGCATATGATTTAATGTGCTTCCAATTTGAGTATAGAAAGTTGGATGTAAGAAGGTTATAGTCATTTTGCATGGCACAAACACATGATTATTCCCACTTACTATTTATTATCACACCAGCCTAACAGTATAAATCTATACTTTATGCGAGCGCCCCTGGCTCATTTTAGCACTAATTATAAAACTATCGGCACTATCTAGTGGCTGAAAAATGAAGAGCGTCCGAATTTTATATCGACCAAGCATGCACACTGTCTGTTACCATTATACAGGTATAATTGTTATCCCAGTCCACACTGTATAGCTATACTGATAGGCAGTGTTCGACAAACCTATACATTTGCTCGCCCCGGGCGAGTGGATTTAACCCCCGGGCGAGTAAATATTGGCCCAAGCAGCACATGTTTGGTACTAGGTGGCGAGTAGATTTTTTTGTGTGGCGAGTAGATTTTTTGGTGATTTGTCAACCACGGCTGATAGGTGTGGGGCTATCAAAGGTCTGGGGACTTTTGTTTGTTGAACTACCTAGTGACACAATATAGTGTTTCTCTATAGTATATTAAGTGGTTTGGAAGACAGTTCAAAACCATTACAGTATATAAAGTGGACCTAATAGGGAATACAGCTGACAAGTCCACTCCCTTTTACCCACTATAATTCATAGAGGGGTTTTGTAATGCTCCAGTTCTAATTACTAGACATGGAGTTGTATTGTTAGTCACTAGTTATGTTTCAATATTATCTGCTTAGTATACATCTGTTATGGATATAAACTTTATTACAACACCATAGGTGGACATACTAGGGAACAGTTAGTATCCTACTGCTTTTATGTATATAGATCACACCTTACCAATCTGGTATACATATTTTTTTATATTATTATTAATTAGAAGGATTTGAATTTTCACTCATTTTACATTTGACACCCTGAGTGCATTCTACATAGAATCTTTCCTTTCGTTTGCTGCCTAATATTTAGAAGGGAAATAATTTTGGGGAGCACTGATACTCTTATCACTGTATAACAATTAGAGTAGTTCCCAAAGCACTCAAAGAAATAATAGTCTAGAGATAAGCCAAATACTGATGTAGCACTGTTTTCCCCATCCTCTGGGAGATCCACTCTATTGCTACCGTGTGGTTCTGAGGCATACCTGTTAGGTTCAGGAGATCTGAGCTGATCTGCGATGTAGTGGAGACCAGGACATGCTTTTGATGTCATCTGTAGTTCTTTCCCTTGGTGTTCAGCGTCTCCAGCTTCAGGGGGCTGTGATAATATCAGAGACAGTCCTCTTTGAAGCACATCTTCCATACACCACATGCACTGACTCAATCCAGGCTGGTGTATAAGTAACAACGGGGCTTTATTTAGCAGTCACTGCATCAGATCTTTACAGCGGTGCAAGGGTTCAACGGGTTTCACCTCTGGATGGTGCTTGACCCTGATAGTATAGGGTAATCTTCCTTGGTCAGATGTTACCTCAGCCACAAGGCTGATGTTGAGCATGCTCATCCCGCAATGGGAAAGACTCACAGCTCTGTGCTTCCTCTCTCCTCCAGAGCAAGAACAGGACTGAACTAAATTTGCATTCCCTCCTAGGAGGAACAAGAAGGGGCGGGCTCATGCTCTATACCCATACCAGATAGGCTTACACAGGCCATGAGTCACCACCTTATTTCTGTCACTCACAAGAGGGGCAGGAGGGGGTCAACAAGCCCACAGAATTAATCTGTTACTGCCTGCAGCTAGCAGGGACTTGCATAACAGGGGGGAAGCCAGGTAGAAAGAGACATACCCTGTTACACTGAAATACTGCAATGTAATGTGAAAAAAAAAGAATATATATATATATATATAAATTACATATAAAACCTGATGCAGAGTAATTGAAACAAGTGAAAGCAATTACTGAAAGTGTATAAATACACCCAAGGGTAAGTAACAAATGGACCGGAGGATAAGGGGTAGGGGAAAGAAGGGAAGGGGAAAACAGTAAGGGAAGGAGGGAGGGTGGAAGGGGAAAAAAACAGGATAAAGGTAAACAAGGGGGCAATGTTTCGGGGGTGAACCCCTTCTTCAGGACCGTTCCCTATGATCTGTAGGACCAAAGGTACTTCCTTCGCCCTAAATAATAACCTCCTAAAATCAAAGCTATTAAACCAAACTGAAAGATAGTATACTAATGGAACCAACAAGTTGATATTGGAATAAGCCCAAGCACACCCTAATGGGTACAGATACAAGCAAATACACACCCTAATGTGTACACATTACATGCAAATACACTGGCTCAATTGCTGTGGTCTGGGTAAATACACAGACAGGGCTCCCCCTGGACAACCAAAAACACAGTCTAGCCTAAGAGTATATAATCAAGTAATTGCACTGCAGTGCAACCAAGTGCACAATGAACAGTTCCAGCGGTGTCAATTCTAGCTCACGGTTTGTTGTTGTGTAAATCTCTGCTGCAGATTGGAGTGAAGGAAGTACCTTTGGTCCTACAGATCATAGGGAACAGGCCTGAAGAAGGGGTTCACCCCAGAAACGTTTGCCCCCTCGTTTACCTTAATCCTGTCCATACAGCCTTCGTCCACGCGGAGGCGTGCGCGTTCGAGATGTCACCCGCGTGAAGCGAGTGCGTTTTCAGGACATGGTACATGCGCTGTCGAGGGAGCGTGTCTAGGGGGAGCGTCTGTGACGTCATTGGGCGAACCGCTCACGTGACCTGCCCGTCGCGCGAGAAATCAGTTTCAACTGATGCCTTGTGCAACGCGCACCCCCTCCTGCTGTCATTTCCGCACGATCAATGCCTTAAGGCAATATGATTGTGCCGCGTGCGGACGCCTCCACACGGCCTTTGGCAGCATGGATGGCGCCTTACCCTTGAGTGTATTTATACACCTTCAGTAATTGCTTTCACTTGTTGCAATTAACGTGCATCAGTTTTTGTATGTAATTTTTCAAATATATTTTTCACATTAAATTGCAGTATTTCAGTTGTTTGGCTTATCTCTAGACTATTATTTCTTTGAGTGCTGGGAACTAATCTTATTGTTACTATTATGTTTGAGGGGTTAGGGTCCCCTCTTGGTCCCGATTTCTTATCATATTATTATTCAATTTTGGTACATTGGGTGCTGTCTACTCCTCATATCTATTTCTTATCACTGTATGGTCATTCTCCGGGCTCTCTATCACCACTGGTCATTCTCCGGGCTCTCTATCACCACTGGTCATTCTCCGGGCTCTCTATCACCACTGGTCATTCTCCGGGCTCTATCACCACTGGTGAGTTACATAGTAGATGAGGTTGAAAAAAGACGTACGTCCATCAAGTTCAATCTATGCTAAATTTAGACAACAGATACTTTATCCTATATCTATACTTACTTATTGATCCAGAGGAAGGCAAACAAAAAACCCCAGGGTCATATCATCCAATGATAACTCATAAGGGGAAAAATAAATTCCTTCCTGACTCCAAGAATTGGCAATCGGATTAATCCCTGGATCAACATCCTTCCCATGTATACTTATTTGGTATATCCCTGTATACCTTTCCTTTCCACAGAGTTGCTTCCACAGGACTGTAAACAATGCAAAAGGGGGTGGGGTATATTTATAGGAATATCTGTATTGTATCTGAAGATCTTTTTAAAGCTGCAGTTCAGTCTTTTTTTTTTTTTTATTTATTTTTTTACTTCAATAGTTTCATGTGGGCAATCTCTAATTACCTAAAGAACTGTATAGCTGCAGGTCAATTCGTTCTCCATGTATTGATCGATGAAATTTGGTGACATCATTAGAGCTGGCATATGTTTTTCTTCTGCTTCTGTCACTCAGTGGAAGCGCATGAATATTCATGAGCACTCCTGCACTGACATGTGCTAGATGGAGGGCAGGGCTGACAAAGGGGTGTGCCAGGGCTTGTGACAGGACATGAAGGGGCAGTGCCTTAGCAAATGGTTGTTAAAATAGAATACAAGAAAATTGATCTTTCAAAGTTGTTTTTTTTAAAACAGAACATGCTAAAAGTATTTTTTCTTACTACAGAACTGATTTATTAAAAAAAACACACATGCAGGATATTGACTGAACTGCAGCTTTAAGGAACAAAATGCTAGATTATAATAACTTGACACATTTACTATACAATGGAGTCAAAATAGAAAGGACTACAGACACTTGCAATAATTGTATTTGTGCAGTAAAAGCGGCTCAGCGGTGTGAGGGAAATGTGAAGAGCATTTCTCTAGGCCACATCATAATGATGCGACCTGTCCTTTAATACCTGAGCTCAATTCAAGCGTGACTCGCCATGTGTGAATAGCCATGATGAAGCGAGAGTGCCATTGTTTGCGATCGTTTTTTTGTGTGTGTGTTTTATTCTTTTGGCTAGGTTGGGTGGGAGTGGTGCGCATAGAAAAAAGATGAGGGGAATGCCACAGTGTCCTCTCTGTTTGTGTGTGCATTCGGATAATGAATGGCTTTGTGCCCCCTCTCAAGACATGCATTCTGGCAGACACTGACTGTGCAGCTGCAACCCTGGCAACAAGGGCCTGGAGAGAAAGAAGCCTTCCAAGCACAAAGCAAAGAAAAGCTTTGCTTCAAGCCAGGCAAATGAATCTGGTGGACTAATGCAAGGCATAGAATCTGACAATGACCAGAATGCCATATTTGGATGCTAAATAGAAAATTGTATTTTTCATGTTCACCATCCTGGTTTTGATTGCACAATATACATTCTGTGTCCTTGGATTTTGCTTCAATAGGAAATATATATATTCTCCACAAAATTGCCCCGCTTTCAAAAATAGTAAATGAAAAAGATCTTGCGCTTTGCCATTTTACTGGAAAGTAAAGGTCATATACACATACTGTATATACATGGGGGGGAAAGCCAAGCAGTGGATTCTGGGAGAGGAAATAACCATAGTCTGCAACAATCTTTAAAACTCAAATTGTTAATGTCAGTAGATAAAGTTTAATACACTCCGGGTATCCAATTAGGTATATTATGTTACCCGAGCGGGCAACAATATGAATCTAAAGTAATACTGTAAGTAGACTGTAATACATTTTAAAAGGTGGTTTTAAAATGTGAAACTGCATTGTAGATAGATTCTCAAAGAAGGAACACTTACAGTAGAGGCAGCGATTATTCTAACAAAAACCAGTGGCAATTCCCCAAAAAACCCAGGAAACACCCAGGTACATTCTGAATACATGCCTTAAACTTTCCTTAAACTAGCCCCAGCATTTCTGCATTGATTAATGGCCTATCAGATTAACAGCGGGGGGGTCCCTGGCAGTCCCATTCAAACTGAATAGGACTGCCAGGGATCCCTGCTGTGTTAATCCTATGGGTCGTTAGTCAATGCAGAAATGCCTTAAACGTGCCTCAAACTAGCCCAGAACATACCCAGCACATACCCAGAATGTAACCCGGCTAGTTTACGGCAAATGTTAGAATAAACGTTGCCTCTACTGTACATTAGGGAAGTATGATACTATTAAAGAAAATCAGGTGAGAACTTCTAAATACTTCCTTTAAAAAGAAAATCTGATCTGCATTCAAAAACTCAAAATGTAAATCTTTGTGCAAAACTGTGCCCATGGTTTGCTGTGTGCCTGTCATGTGGCTTTCACAGGAAGTTAGAGCAACACTCCAAAATCACGCGTCAGCGGTCTAAAATGTATTAAAGCTGCAACGTTTCGGTCCAACCAACATCGGAGCTATAATACATGTTGAACTGCTGAGTGATTTTGGTGTTTATATTCTTCTCTTCGTGTGGATACCTGGGACATTTTCCTTTTGAGTTCAGCACCCGCAAGTATAATGTTATATATGTACAGTGAGTACTTCAGTATTAAGTGATACCTTCTTTATTTGGACTAACAATTGATGTTATAATACAAGCGTTTAAGAGTTTTTTTTTCTTCTCTTCCTCAGGTCAAGCGATACTAATTTACCAATTATTCCATAAATTAAAAAAACAAAATAATCTAAGGCAGATGAGTAGGACAGGAATGGCAGAGGGAATGGTAAATAAACAGGGCAATATATGGATGAAAGGGACAGTGAGAAATAGGGCCATACATCCACCAGCAGTGGGGGAGAGGGGGTTGAATTGTAAAATTAACAGAGAGGCAGGTAGAAACATTGCACAAAATGTTATATATGTAGAATCAGTTTATTTTTCTTTGAACAGTCATTTGGCTTTGCCATGAATGTTTAATTTCCCAGTGACCTTTGTGTCATCAGCATTGTGTTTTGTTAGCGTAACAAGTGCCAAATTGATAAGAACAGCCCCAGCGAGGTGAATACAATCTGTCTCATTAATCACCCAGCTGTTTAAAGTTATTAAGCTGCCCAAGCTCTCACTGCATCATTAGAAGAGGGAGGGCAGTTTTGGAGCAGTGTTTCAATTAATCCCTACTATGGTGCACCAAAGGATAGAACAGAACACAAAGGGAGCTGCAGGGAAATACGTTCTCTTTATACATGAGCATCGTGTGTGTGTGTGTGCCTCCTGCCTTTTCCACTAATTCCGTATTGAGTGTTTGCTTGCGATTTACCGACACTGCGTGGTGACTGCAGCCAATAAGCATGTGATTAAAGTACATAAAATAGTGGCACTGTGTCTGAAGTCAAGCGACTATAAACCTGATGAGCAATAAAACGCTTCAGGAAATTCAGTCCGATTTCAAGCTACAGTGTCATAAACTTAATGTTACTTTTATGTCTAAAGCACTTATTCCCATGATCTGTTATTTATATTATCTGTTATTTATATGATTACCACATGTATTACTACTGTGAAGCGCTATGTACATTAATGGCGCTATATAAATAAAGACATACAATACAATACAATAAACATGTTAAACCATACGGGAACATTTATCAGACACTGGGTTATTCATTAAAGTATGATGGTATGAAAGGGGCACTACCACACGGAAATTCCTATTCAAGTGTATAGGGTTTTATGTACAGTTGTGCCCAATTGGCATTATCCCACTTAAATGAATGAAAAAAAAAATATATATATATATATGCAAATATAACTGTATGCTCATCTGCATGTCTTAGGCAGGTCTGCAACCCCGCCTTTCCCCATTATCACCCAGCATACAGCACTTCCACTGCAGCAAGGGATTCTGGGAAATGACATGCAAATGAGCACACAGTGTCACTTTTTGCCTCAATAACCATTTTTAACATATATATATATATATATATATATATATATATAAAACATAATTTTTATTTATTTTTTGTTTAAACCTACATCTTTAAGAAAAGAAACTCGGGAGAGGTCACTTTTGGAAAATGGGAGATGTAGGGGAGAGCACAATCTCATTAAACATCTCTTGGCACAAAAATGGTATATTGAATCCCTCCGTATGTATAGTATTGTACAGGGAATTGTTAAATAATATAGGCCATGACCTACAGATATAAATATTTTATCAGGAAAACGCATTAAGATGCATATCCTGTTTAAGTTTTACTTCTCAGTTATATAGAAAGAATTGATACTGTTGGTTTTATTTTATGATTATTATTTTTTTTTTTTTACATATTTTAATTTTCTGGCTTCTTATTCCCCTAAAGTCTCCAAATTGTAAAAAAAAAAAAATGTCACTAGATTTATCAAGGAAAATGAAATGCCATCGAAAACAATAGGATTTGTTTAATAATTTTGGTGGGA
This sequence comes from Ascaphus truei, assembly GCF_040206685.1. Classification (NCBI taxonomy): domain Eukaryota; kingdom Metazoa; phylum Chordata; class Amphibia; order Anura; family Ascaphidae; genus Ascaphus; species Ascaphus truei. The sequence goes on along the minus strand of NC_134483.1, from coordinate 197,672,607 downwards.
TTCTCTTGCACTAGTTTTTCAACTGGGAGACTTTGATAAATAACCTCCCCTGCAAAATAGCTATTTCAATATTATTTTTGCTTTTGATTGCTATTTTACCCCAATATAGATCTTGTATTCAAGTACATCTGAGAAGTCAAGTGGCCCAGACCAGAACGGAATCCTCAAGCTTGTGTGTATTAGGCTCCGCTTATAGTGCCGGTGACGCTGGAAAAATCAAATAGAGATGACTTCCAGCGAGCGTGACCAATCCGTCGCTCCACCGCGCCGCCGCGCTTACTATAGGCGCACGTGATGGTGGCAATGCATTGACACGCCGTCGCCAGCACTATAAGCGCAGCCTTAAATGGGAAAAAAAAATTAACAATTGTAACCCAATAACAAGTTGCCATCAAATCTCTTTAAACGTTTTCTGGTTGAGCCAAGGATTTCAATTTGATATGACACAGAGCTTCTATGATCCTATAATCCCCATGGCAACACATGATCTTCGTTAGCCCCGTGGCCTGCGCTCGGGAAGATTTCCCTGTCCTGCGCTGTCTCTCTTCCTCCTGCTTTTGTTTTCTCCTTGGTGTACCCGCCTCCCTGTCCTGCTGCCCCACACATGCAGTGTCCTCTGGTGTCAGTATTAGTTGGCACTCATAATACCATTGAGCTGCTCTTCAATGCAAAATGACTGCATCATACTGGTATCGTTTTTATCAATTGTTTTTATTGTGATAATGATAGTTGAGCGCATTGGGTATGGAAATTAATGCAACCTGTTTATATCTCAAGCAGAAGCCTTTATACATCTTTGGGTTGATGTTTGAAGTACTGTAGCTGTTTTTTTACAATAGCATTAGACTGTAAAAATATTAATATCCATGCATGGCAGGTGTTCTTGTTGTCTTTTTTTTTAGTTACCGTTCTGGAACATATGTACTATCCATACTTTAAATAAGACAACAAGAAAAGAGAACTTGAATCCACTTACTGAACTGGGATCTTTAAAGGACTCCAGGTTCTTATACTCTCCGGTTCATATGAATACTGACAAAAGACCTCTCCTGAAAGTGTGCACTAATTTAAATACCGGGTAAGCGATATTAAAGGGTCTATGCATTAGACTGGGATAATGGCAGGTATCGCATGTCCAAATGATAAGAGAATGGCTTTTTACGATGTCGTTTGTTTCTGTGCGGTTCTGTTGACATGGAAATGAGGCAAATGCACAAAATGACATTATTCACAGGCTATTCATTAAGGTGCCAGATCACATATCGTCCAGGAAGTCACAGCCAGCAACCTCACCTCCTTTTAGCAGACGTAATCAGCCCATTATCACCACCTTTAATGCGAGTTAACAGACAAAATAACAAGTGTTATCTCCTCAACAATTGTTCTCACTAGCAATACTATTGAATAACGCGCCAGCGTTAACAGTGCATAGCATTACCTGTGCAATATCTACACATCTGTATGCAAATGTCGGCCTTTGAGAGAGAGAGAGAGAGAGAGAGAAACCAATTTAGTGGTAGGCTAATTTGCGTATATATAAATATATATACAGGGTATATACACAGTACCTAAACAAATTAACTCGCTCTCTGTGCGACATCTATCATTTTCACAAGCGAATGTCCTTGTCCTCAACTCTCCAGCAAAACAAATATAGATTTGCCTACCTTGGGGAGGTGAGATTTCTGGCTGTGATTTATGGGCAATATTGCATAAAATAGGCATTAGAGGGACAAAAAGTGCCTGCAAAGGAAATTCGTATGGCTGTTAATACATACGGCAAAAACGGAAAATATTTGTTACGTGAAATTGTATTCAGTTTTCAGACGGTTATGCATTGGAAATATATATTGGAGCTTAATGGTTTGGCCTCTAAACTCACAACAGCCATTAATTGCATGTAATACTAATGGCGGGGTCCCGCTAACAATTTCCCCGTACTTTCATATATGTTTCATGGTAAAATCTCTCTCTTGTTTTTTTTTTTTTGTGTTTTAAAAATATGTTAATGTTAAATAATGTAGAAAGTCTTGAAACAAATGTCTGCAATTATGAATTCTCAGGCTAAACTCTACCATAGGGTCTGTCACCCAGTTACCCTCCACCGAAAACATGCACTTCATTGATCGCTTAGGCTAAGGTCCCGTTGCACGCGTCCGCACGGCTGACTTGCTTGCCGGCGGCGCGTGCAACTCGCTGTACCGCGATCTGCGGTCTACAGGCTACTTTTCTCGGAGCGGGGGGGGGGCGTGGCCAAACGGGTCGGGGGGGGGCGCGGCCATGACGTGAGGGGGCGCGGCCATGACGTGAGGGGCCGGAGCGGGAGGTGGGCGGGAGTTGGAGGATTGACAGGGAGGGGGGGCGTGGCTTGAGCGGAGGGACCCGCTACTCTTCCCCCCCCTCCCTCCACGGGCTGCCACGGGCTGCAGGTAAGTAAAAAAAAACACACACACGCAGGCACTCATACATACATACATACACACACACACACACAGGCAGGCACTCACGCACTCATACACACACACACACACACACACACACACACACACACACACACACACACACACACACACACACACACACACACACACACACACACACACACACACACACACACACACACACAGAGACAGGCACGCACGCACTCATACACACACACAGACAGAGACAGGCAGGCACGCACGCACTCAGACACACACACAGAGAGGCACTCACGCTGCTTTCACTCCACACTCCTTCCCGCTCCCTGAAGCCTCTCCTCCTCCCGCAGCCTCCCCTCCCCATTGGCTCACAGCCACACCACGTGACGCGTCGAAGCGTGTGATCAGCTGTGCAGCCAGTGGGGACCGGGACCGGCTCGCGAGGATTCCCCTGCTGGTGGGGAACTCGCTACATTGCCGCCCGCGCCAACGAGCGCAGCGGGTCCCAGGCCTTATGCTTCATCAGGGAGCAGCTAGTGGTCAGCAAAGCCATCTGTCTGCATTGCGAGAACACAATTAACCCTTTCATTGTTAGAGAAAGCCTTTGGCAGCAAAAGGATTGACGCCCCATACTGTAGCTGGAACTGCAAATGTATGTAATGCACCTAGTGAGGAAGGTCAAGCCTGCCAAATGTGCTGCTGTTTAACTGTGATTTATAGAGCTAATTTACCTGCTTACCACTTGACCAGACTTTTGTGCCATTTATTCTTAAAGGGGTAGTTTCTCCTAGACCTAGAACAAAATCTTATTGAGCGCAGGCACATGTGCATTTATTAATAATACCATAAAAAAAAATATTTTCCCACCACTAAAATATCAAACAAGGCAAAAAATATATAGCTAAATTATTACTATCCGATTTGAAACACCGATGTGTACAGTAATACCTTGATTATGAACAGCAGCTGTGTGCGTAGTATACAATAACTTGCATTTGTTCAGAGAAAGCTTTTTAAGATGATAAAATCTCTTCATTTATACATGTTCTTACTGCCAGTTATTACAAGGAAAGTAAAGGAACGTGCTCCGTTTTCACGTAGAGCTCTCAGGCAGTTATAAAGCCTAAAGCCGTGCATATAGTGCCCGCGACACGACGTCGCCTAAAAACAAATGCATTGCCGCCGCATGTGCTCACAGTAAGCGCGACGGCGACAATGCGACTGAGCATCGCGAATTTTGGTAGCTGGCAATATTTGATTTTTCAAGGGCTGTCGCCTCATGTGACAGCCCCTGAACCAATCAAATGCCAGTACGCCCGCGATGCCGCCGCAAAGCGAAATATAACTTTCGCGCATCGCCTGTCGCGGGCACTATACGCGTGGCCTAAGGCTGCACTTATAGTACCGGCTACAGCTACAGATGACGTCGCCCGTCTCCATAGCCATTTCGAAAGTTGTAATCTGTTTTGGAGACGTCTCTGGCTACAATGGGAGTGACGTCAGGCAAGAGGGAAGGCAGAGGGACGGAGATCAGAGCAAAGGGGAAGGCTGAAACAGAGAGGAGTTGTAATTTCTGTTTGTATGCTGAATTTATTTTACTTTAAATTACGGGAGAATTTACTATTTTAAAGTTGTTAATAGTGTTTCACCTGCACACGCACGCACGCACACACGCACACACACGCATACACACATCCCACCTCTCCCTGCACTCACACACCTCCCCCCTCTCCCTGCACTCACACCCCCCCCCCTCTCACTACACTCACACACCCCTTCTCCCTGCACTCACACCACCCCTCTCCCTGCACTCACCCCCCCCCTCTCCCTGCACTCACACCCCCCCTTCTCCCTGCACTCACACACACCCCCCTTCTCCCTGCACTCACACACCCTCTCCCTTCACTCACACCCCCCCCCTCTCCCTGCACACACACACTCATCCCCCCTCTCCCTGCACTCACACACACATCCCCCTCTCCCTGCACTCACACACATACATCCACCCTCTCCCTGCACTAACACACATCCTCCCTGCACTAACCCTGCACTCACACACTACATCCCCCCTCTCCCTGCACTCAGACACACATCCCCCTCTCCTTTCACTCACACACACATCCACCCTCTCCCTGCACTCACACACCCACACATCCCCCTCTCCCTGCACTCACACACATACATCCCCCCTCTCCCTGCACTCACACACCCATCCCCCCTCTCCCTGTACTCACACACATACATCCACCCTCTCCCTGCACTAACACACACACATCCCCCCTCCCTGCACACACACACACACACACACACACACACACACACACACACACACACACACACACACACACACACACACACACACACACACACACACACACACACACACACACACCCTTCTCCCTGCACTCACACACCCCTCCCCCTCTCCTTGCACTCACACACCCCTCCCCCTCTCCCTGCACTCACACCCCCCCTCTCCCTGCACTCACACACACCCCCCTTCTCCCTGCACTCACACAACCCCTCTCCCTGCACTCACACCCCCCCTCTCCCTGCACTCACACACACACATCCCCCCTCTCCCTGCACTCACACACACACACATCCCCCCTCTCTCTGCACTCACACACCCCCTCTCCCCTATCCCTGCACTCACCCCCCCTCTCCCTGCACTCACACACGCACATCCCCTCTCCCTGCACTCACCCCCCTCTCCCTGCACTCACACACACACATCCCCCCTCTCCCTGCACTCACACACACACACACACACACACATCCCCCTCTCCCTGCACTCACACACACACATCCCCCCTCTCCCTGCACTCACAGACACATCCCCCCTCTCCTTTCACCCACATACACACATCCCCCCTCTCCTTTCACTCACACACACACATCCACCCTCTCCCTGCACTCACACACATACATCCACCCTCTCCCTGCACTCACACACACACACATCCCCCTCTCCCTGCACTCACACACCCACACATCCCCCCTCTCCCTGCACTAACACACACACATCCCCCCTCTCCCTGCACTCAGACACACACATCCCCCCTCCATGCACACACACACACGCACACACACACGCACACGCACACACACACGCACACGCACACACACACACACACATACACACACACACACACACACACACACACACACACACACACACCCCCCTCCCTGCACTCACACACCCACACATCCCCACTCTCCCTGCACTCACACACACCCCCTCTCCCTGCACTCACACACACACCCCTCTCCCTGCATTCACACACCCCTTCTCCCTGCACTCACCCCCCCTCTCCCTGCACTCACACCCTCCCCTTCTCCCTGCACTCACACACACCCCCCTTCTCCCTGCACTCACACACCCCCTCTACCTTCACTCACACCCCCCCTCTCCCTGCACTCACACACACATCCCCCCTCTCCCTGCACTCACACTCACACATCCCCCCTCTCTCTGCACTCACACACACCCTCTCCCTGCACTCACACACCCACACATCCCCCCTCTCCCTACACACACACACACACACACACACACACACACACACACACACACACACACACACACACACACACACACACACACACACACACACACACACACACATCCCCACACACCCACACATCCCCCCTCTCCCTGCACTCACACAACCACACATCCCCCCTCTCCCTGCACTCACACACACACACATCCCCCCTCTCCGTGCATCAGAAGCTATCTGATTGGTTTATACCCTGTCACATGGTGAGACTGTCGCTGTAAAAATCAAATTCTACTGACTACAGAAATTTTGGCCGCTCTGTCGCGCCTACTATAAGCGCATGCGACGGATTCAATGCATTTGTTTTGACGCGCCGTCGCCGGCACTATAAGCGCAGCCTAATACTCCTGCTGGATCTTGGTACAGTAACCTTCTCTTGAGCAGAGATGGAGAAGAGCCAACTCAGGAGTGTAAGTCACAGTCTGCGCACAAGAGGACTGTGAGACAACCAGACTTGGGCACCAAAGGCTTCCAATAGATGCACAGAGTAGAACAATCTCCACTCCCCCCTTCCAATGGCTGCCAGCTTTCCAGGAATTAGAACTGCAGACAAGACTGTTGATCTCTTTAGCAATTATCTAGGCAGATATCTCAGCATCTGGCTTGAACAAGGTGGTCTGCATCTGGAAACAAAATCCAATCTAAACCTAAAAGGATGAAATGATAAAGATACAGGGGGATTCGATTTTATGTACTATATGAAATGCCAATAAACAAAGATTACATGCGATTGTGTTTCAGAAGCTTTACGGTAGGAAATTAAACGAAACTGCAACGCTGTGACATATTTGTCATGAAATAAGGCTCTGAGCAGAGATGACCAAGCCAGCGTATATACTTGAACTTGTTTTAATCTAGTTTGTTAGCTTTTTGTGTACCTTGGCATAATAGGATTGAAAGGATAGAGGGGACGTTCAGCAATATCACATCAAAGAATGCATACGTAAAGAAGCACATATTCCTTATCAAATAAACGAAGCGCATTGATTGCACCATAGATGGACTTTTTCATTAGTATCACAAAAGGAAAAAAAATGATGCAAACATTAATCAAAGTCAGATTAGTACAGATATTTGAATGTCAGTCTTTTCTCAGAGGGTAATAAAATGTATAATTGAGAGGTTGCTTTTACATGCTTGGTAATCCCCGGATTGTGGAGCATACGTCAGAACCCTAAAACAGTTTAACATTGCAGCAGCCGCCTCTTGTTGAGGCAAATGCCTGGAATGGTATGAGTAATTCAGCCCTGGAATTTATATATTAGGTAGAACAACGTGGTAACATCCGAACAATACTTGGCTGGATCTCGTGCTTTGAGTCACCTGCACGAGCACATGGATTTACAAACAGAATCTAAGCTACGGTATAATAACAAAAAAACAAGCCTGTTCTGTGAACTTCAGCTCTGGTGTAATGTTACTCTGCTACGTAGATAGGTTCTCATTAACGGTGATCTGTAATATTGAGCAACAACTAATATATTGCTGATTTCAGAACATTTTGATACCTTCTAATGAGAAAAACAACGGGGCTGTGGTCATAGGAAGCTGTCCCTTTTACTTGCTGTTTTAGCAATGCGTTTATAAACTTAGCATTGTGTGGATTCGTATGAATACAGTAAAACAGGTACAGCACAATGTAAAAAAAAATACATGTAGCCCCCTTTCCCTATGCCTAAGGGAAACCGAAGGCGACTACGCGTGCTGCTGTACACTCACAGGAGGCCTGAGCCTCCACTTCTGAGAGCCTGGGATGAGCTCTCTCTCAGTACAGCGCCTCCACCTATGAGGGATCCCAGTGTTGGTTGGATGACTCCTCATAGGAACCAATACAAACAGAAATAACAATACCACACACATATAATCTCGGCTTTACTGTAACCCCACAGTATGGAACAAATAATACACAGATGCAATACCACAATACCCCGGTGGGTCTTTTCCCCCAAAGTACTGAGGGTGCCCTGGGCACCTAAACACCCCATTGTCCACAGAACAATCCCAAACCCAAATGTCAGGTAGCACTACCCCCCCTTGTGATGTGATGGTGCACGATGGTACCTTCCTGGTCTCAAGCCAGACCATGGGAATATGGAGATGATGATGCTGGATCAGGTCCCATGCCACAGGGCCTCCAACACAACTCCCCTCATGCCTTATCCAGGAAGCGGTGTGCTGTGAATCTCCAGCCGGAGGGTTTCACCTCTGTGCTGCCACATGCAGCTCTTGTCCAAGGCCACAGTCCGCCGCGTGGACATCCGTCCATCGACGCAGTAAAGAGGCTATCACTCTAATGTGAGGAGATTCCCTATCTGGGGCCTTTCCTACAATAGTGAATTTATGTGGCTCAGGGCCTAACTAGGCTGAATTTATGTGGCTCATGGCCTAGCCCAGGAAGCCACGTGCTCCCTGGACACTACCTACTCCTGTCCTGGCTACCACGTAACTGACTCGCTTTCTCCAGTTTTGCGGAGGATATCCTCCTTCCGTTCCCTGGCCTTCGGGCGTGCCCATTGTCCTCGTGACGCTACCTACAAGATGGCCACTGCATTTGCCATGTCTCGCACATGCGCAATGCCTTTTAAAAAAAAAAAATGGCGCCTTCCGCGGAGCACCAAAGAGCATTGGAGCAGTTCCCCGTCCCAGAGGCAGGGTAAAGTAAAGGGGACCCTGCTACATACAATAGAAAATAAAGTTGTGCCCCTCCCCCTGCTCCTGTACTAATCCCTTTTCCTGCTCTGGTCACAGAATCCTAGTTATACATTGCCATAACCGCCACAGATTCACAACTTTCAATTTGTTAAGGCCCTTAAAGAAAACAAATCTCCAAAGCCACTTCCAACGGTGCAGGAGAAGAAATTGGTGCGGTTCACGTGAATATGGCTAATCTCTTTTTAACGCATTTGTAAATGTGTCCCAACGTTAACCAAACTAAAGGGTTATCTCTTATAACAATATCTGGTACATGTTGAACAGAATATAAAGCAAAATGAAATTACGGTAAGCCTTGAAATGGGCTTCTGTATGTAATACTCTTCTCTACGAAAGCATACTGTACCTGGCCGCTAACTCCTAAGTGGTGCAATCCGTGCCCTCCAGGTTTCTTACGCCTTTCAATAAGCATTCTGGCCTTTGCAGCCTCTAACATATAAAGAGTAAGAACACAAATCTATTGTGCTAAGCCTCATAAGTTTGAAAGCCAGGACTCGGCAATCATTTGAATCTGCAGTATATAAAAGGAATACCCATGTATAAGAACGACGACACCAAGGATTTCAAAGCATATTTAAGTGTCACGATTGATCTTATTTGGAGCTTTGTTAATATGCAAACAACATTTGTTTTTTTACAAAATCACCCTATTTTGGTAACATGTTTTGACAGTAGTGAACCATTTACAACCCCATAAACATTTATAAACACTTTTTAATGTTTATTTCATTGTTTGAAACGTTAGTTACAAAAATATAAAATGGTGGGAAAAGAACAATAAATAGGAATTTTTCACCTAATGTAGTAAAATGTATAGACCGTACAGCAGAGGTAACATATTAATGCAGATACACCCATTTTGAGGCCAGCTTATCCATCCTACGTCCACTTTTATCTAAGCATTAAAACGCTGAGCTGCACAGGGGGCTACGTACAGTTGTAATGTAAATGCACGTTGCTGAACACCATAAAGTACAATGTTGCATGCAAATAACCTATTTGCCAGTGGTAACTACATTAAAATAACTGTTATGTGACACTTTTATTGGGAATTGTACAATCCCGATAGGAGAACCAGATTTCCATTAAGTGACACATGCACATCCAACTCTGTTCCCTAATATCACCTCTATACCCCTAGTGACTGCTGCATACACATTGTGCCATGTACAACTATCCGCTGAAACTAAGGCACCCAAATTGCAGGTCATCGCATTCTTCTTCCCCTTCTTGATGTACTACTTAACTTATGAAAATGGCTACTTAGGGGCCGAGCAAAACCAGGTGACGTAATCGGCAGCTGGAGGGTATATTGAATTACACCGTAAATGTGTCACTACCCAGTTGTATTTCTGGTGGTGGCAGCTTTAAAGCTTGGCTCGTATATCTGGGATCCCAGGTAAGCTGAATGTTCATTGTGCTGGAAATGGGCTTTTGAAATAGATTTGTAGTGCCTTTATCTGTTGGGAACATTTAGAAGGTGTAAGCTGCTTCCTGTTCAAAGAAATCCAAAAAATGAACTGGCTTTAAGAAATATTTAAGTGGTAGATGGGAACTGCACACACCTGCCACATTAACCAAGAGTTGATGCAGGGGTCCCAAAGCTGCCGTTTCTGTTAAAGGTTATTGTTTATAATTGACAGGGTGAAATACAGAGAAAAAGAAAATCTACGCTTTCACTTCCATCTATCTCAAAACTCTTTGGTTTACAGAACAGAGACAGTGTATAGATGTAATACGGATGAAGCCAGGTCCCCCTTACCTCCTGATAAACGAGGGGGTGGCTGCGAAGGTGCGTGGTTGGCGCCGGGGGTTGCGGGCTGTCCCGCCGGGAAGTAGGGACCCCATATGGTAGAGCTGCGGGCAGTCAGAGGGGCGACCGGGTCGCTGTAGCCCCATGCAGACGGGGAGCTGCTCCGGTGGCCATCTTGGAATGTGCGCGCATGCGCATTGCGAGCTTCGTGCATGCGCAGATATGTAGAGTGGGTTTGACCCTGGACACCGGGTGGTTAGGTGCCCAAGGCACCTCAGTACTTTGGGGGTCTCACCAGGGTGGTGTTATTGTGTTGGGAGTACGGTGTTGCAGAGTTATATGTGTTGCCAGTAAAGATAAGTTGTTATATCACCGTGTGTATATTTATTCTTTACTGTGTGTTCCTGGGAAAGGGTTATCCAACTGCACTTGGATCCTTGCCAGGTGGAGGGGCTGTCATCAGATAGACCACGACCACCCCAGGCTCCCTTCAGCGGAGGATCAGGCCTCCTGTGAGCCACTCAGGTAATGCACCACAGGTAGTTTCCCTAGACACGGGGGAAAGGGGAAAGTCTTCTGTTTTGTATTAATAAAGTTTAGAGGCAGTTAAGGTTTGTATAACACAAACTCAATACTATAGATTGTTGCTACTTTTCTATTGTCTGCAGGAAAAAAGAGTGGTGTGAAGTGTGAATATCATTATAGTGTGCATATTTATTTCCTATACATAGACACTGAGGGAAGATGAGAACCACCTGGCTCATCTAGTCTGTCCATTTGACTACTGTATCTGCTGTAAATCCTCAGAACCAATTAGATCCTTGGGATCTATACTGTTATTCCATAAGACACCTATGCCAGAAGACAACACGAATGGGTCGTAAAGTCGTGCTGGACGGTGTCTTATGGCGTGAGGTCTTAAAGGAGCAATCAAAGTGCTTTTTTTTTACATTTATTTTGATATTTAACACAGGATTGAAGTCGTGGATCTGCGGAGCTGAACCCCGTTCATTTCAGCTCCGGGTACCCCCTGCTTCCAGAGACCTCCTGTAGTAGTTGCCGGTAGCCCTCCGGCTGAGCTAGCTGGGTTTTAAAATTTACAGCTCCCGGGTCATGCGTGCCAAGAGGAAGCCCAACCTGAGGATGTCGTGGCTTCCTATTGGCTGCAGGGCGCGGGAGCTTTGAAACACTGCCACAAAGTGAATCTGGAGCGACTAGCTACGGAGGTTTGTATCTCCCGAAGCAGGGGGGTCCCCCGAGCTGAAATGAATGTAGTTCAGCTCCGAAGACCTCCTGCTGCAATCCTTTATGAAAAAAAAATAAAAAAAGCAATGGGATTGCTGCTTAACAGAGTACTGGGCAGTGGCCTTACTCTCTTTCACCCTACAACCGAGCATTCTGCTAGCGTTTACCACTGCGTGGTTACACTGTGTGTCTGCTGTTAAGACACCCACTGTTGTAGATTACAGTATGGGACTGGGTTTTTGTGGCCCAAGTGCATGATTTGGAAACATAACATTAAAAATGGGATTGCTGCACGCTTAACCATTGCTCTACAGGGGTGCGCAAAGTTTTGACCCTGCTCCCCCTTGCATGCTCACCTCCCGGCTCACGTACCCCCTCCTGCTCGGCTCCGGCGTCAAATGACGTCATGGGGTCACGTGACGCCGGGTTACCAAGGCGACGTGTCGCCTAAGACAAGGTAAGAGAAGCTGCAGAGGCCTCGCGTGGTCCCCCGGCATTTAAATGCCTTGGAGAGCGCGGGACCTCTGTAGCTGGCGCGTCCCCCCTTCTGAAATCTGCTGCTCCCCCCCCCCCCTCTTTGTGCACCCCTGCTCTAATATACTGTATTTAAATCATGTATCATTTTGTTTATCCCATCTGGAGTGTCAACCATGTTGCAAATATTTGTGTTGTCTGCACAAAAGTCATGCTTTCCCTCACTGTCCATCTGTGAAGACACCAATAAAAATATGCTCCAGCCAATATACATTTCTGCGCCTAAATCCACAGTGAGCAGATAAACATAATTTCGAATCCGCAAGTAAGTGATGCCCTTAGCTAAACAATTACATCGGTCATGTGTACATGTTGAGCAGGGTACGCAGTGATTTGCTATTGAGTAATGACTATTTTAGACACACGCCTTCGCATTTGCTTACACGAAGCAGCATTTTTCACTAGAGATGCTTGGTGATCATATAAATGGTTTGTCAGCAACATTTGTTTCCTATTGAACAGATGCTCTTCTTCTTACAAAGACCCGTCCTAACCCGGTAGCACTTTTAGAACCCTGTGTGGTTCATTTGTAGCAACTCATTGTTATAACATTGACCTCAGTGATTCTAGTGTCTATCTATTTAACATGTTGAATTGTCCTGTTACACACAAATAGCCCATTTCTCTGTGGTTGATGCATTGTCTGTTATTTTTTTTTAATAAAACAATGCACTTTTGCGTGGAGGGGAGATGTATTTATTTATGGGTCGATAGAGATGATAGGTTGAAACACTTTTGCATCGGTTTCAAATTGTCTTTTGGTGTAAAACTGACATTTGCCTGCAGCGTTGTGCACCATGTTTTACAGGACTCTGAAAGTCTTTATCCACATATTTCCTAATACAGGAATTATTTATACAGATCCATGTCCTCAGCCAGCATAGTCATTTGAATAAAGACTTTGGGCTGAATACTGTATTGTCAGAAGAAGCCGTTTTTCGACCACAATCCCCATTGAAGTCAATGTAAAGGTTCGGGCGAAAAAAGCCCAAACGGAAGATTCAAACATTATACACTTACCCCCTAAGTAAATAAAGTGCAAGTGAATTACAGTGGCAGTGTGCAAGGAATTAATGTCAAGTTGAAGTTGGTGGTAGGTAGAAGCATGGCAGCGTTTACAGCAGCCAAATTGAAGCTGCAACGCAGGAAGGAAACGTGTGCAGTTCTCTGAGAGCAGTGGGACAGTGGATTACTAGACCAGGTTGTATTCTTGGAACACCACAAAGCCCACATTCTCATGTTATGTTATTGGAATGACATCTCAGGCTAAACAGGTACTATGGAAAACTGCTCTGATAGTGTTAAAGCTGTTTGAAAGGATGGAGCAAGAACAATGCGGACTGTACCAAGGGTATTTCTTTACTCCTAAAATCTATACATTTAGGAAGTTAACTTTTACAAGAAATATAGAGAGACTGATTACCCAGAGAACAATGCAAAGTAAGCACTGTATAGCTTGCTATGAACTTGATCATTGTTATGTTACCCATATGTTACTTATAGAATAAAGTAGAATTTCCGTAGGTTTTTATTTTTAAACTACTATAATTAGGAGGTTTTAATTTTGGTTTAAAATTATTTGTGTATGGTAAACTGTAAGGACTTTTTTCTTCATTTGTGTTGTTTATCATTGCCTTACTTGATCAATGTGTGAACAATTTTTTTCCGAACTGTATGTAATTTATAGCCCTGTAGTTCAAAAGGAACTTCCTGCTTTTATGTAGCTTAAGGATAATGTCATATACAGACTCTTTGACATGCTGCTCACATTGATATATATATATATGTACATAAGCAAAAAGTGGCACCGAGTGCTCATTTGCATGTCATTTCCCAGAATCCCTTGCTGCAGTGGAAGTGCTGTATGCTGGGTGATAATGGTGAAAGGTGGGGTAGCAGACCTGCCTAAGACATGCAGATGAGCATACAGTTGTATTTGCATATTTACATATATATATACATATATATACAGCTCAACACTGTTATAGCGCTACACGCAGTCTGAGCGTGGCTCCCGTTTTTAAAAATAATTTTTTTTTGTCAAACTTCCAGGAGTTACCGAGAGGAATGTCCGGCTTCCCACCCTTTCAATATAATATAATAATGATTAAAGGCCTCAGGCACTTCTATAAGCAGCAATACACAGGGTTTAAAATGATTCACACAACCCTTTTTATTGTACACATAAAAAAAAAAATCCTTTTATTAACTAAGAGAATTGCACAAAGGTTAATTAATGGGAAAGAGTCACCAATTCCCAATTGATAGCTTTCAAGAACACCGATGCATGAGTTTTTGGGGTTGGTAGAAAAATGATACAAGGAATATACAGTGAAACACACATTCCATCAAAGTCTAGAAGGGATATTTGATCAAAGTATTTTGGCTGCAAAACTGGGGTTCAAAAAAACAGCACTATATTAAAATACATTACATCGCCATAATGTTTATTTTATTATTTTTTTGTGTGCCAGTTTTGAAGCTGGGAACTTCCTTTTCTGAGATTATTGCTGCTAACAAAAATGACTGCATTCCTAGAAGTCAGACTCGCGTGAGTGACAGTTTAGGGCAGGGGGCGCAAACTTTTTTCTCCTGCACCACCCTGCCGGCGGTCCGCTCACCTCCGCGCTCTCCCCGCTCTGGCGTCATGACGTCACGTTGCCATAGCAACGTGACATCACATGAAATGACGTGAGACGTGACGTGAGTGAGAAGCCGCCGGAGCCAAGGTAAGTTAGGTTTACAGAGGTCCTGCGGCTTCCCCGGCACTTAATTTAAGTGCCTTCGGGAAGCGCACAGGACATCTGTAAATCCTGCGCCCCCCCGCACTCAGTGTCGCGCCCCCTCTGGGGGTTGCACCCCCCAGTTTGCGCATCGCTGATTTAGGGGTTGCTTAGATAGGCACAGAGCCATCCACAGATGAGGCACAGATCACCGCGTATCTGGAGATAGTCTCAGCTCTCTCGCTGCCACCAACTTGCAAGGCAAAGGGAAAGTTTGAAACCTCTGTCACCAAAGCGGCAGTAGAATAAAGCAGGTCAACATCAGTCTGCACAGACGTTTTGAAACCCTGCCTCACACCTAGCTCCCTCCTCCAACAAGTGCTGCTCTAGATGTCAATATTCATGCAAGCAATTCGAGGTCCTTCAAGGAATAAATCCGCCATGAGCCACTCGATTTACTTTGTAGAGTAGCCCCAAAAATGACTGTCTACCAAAGCTAATTTTTTTACTTGGACACGCAGGGTGTGTTGGTTCACACACGTACGTACACACACACAGTCTCTTTAAGGGACAGCTCTTGCGCTCATCTGTCAGCCGGAAGCTGACGCTGAAGCAGGGAGACGTGAGAGCTTACTGCTGAAGATGGCAGGTAAAGTCCTGCGTGGGGGTGCCGCTGCGACGCCAGGTTCAGGGACAGCTGGGAGAGTTATCCCAGCTCTCCCCCTCCGGTGGACGTGGAACCCCTGATCGCGGCGGACATTTTTATTTTTTCGCGATCCCGATTATAACGCGGTCTCATTATGTGGACCCTAAACACTGCGTTATAACGGGGTTCAGCTGTATATAACGGAAATAGCTGTGTTAGCCCAGTTGCGAATGTAGTGCAGAATAAATGAGTTCTTCAGTATTAGGTGATACCTTTTTTATTTGGACTAACAATTTATGTCAAAGGACAAGCTTTCGAGAGTTCTCCTCTCTTCCTCAGGTTGGCAATACTGGTTTACAAAAGGAATCTATAGCTAAAACAGAGGTTTGGAAAGCAGAAAAAAACAGAGATTTAGATAAGGTGGGGTGACAAAGGGATATTTGAAGGGTAATACAACAGTGACAAGTAACAGCATGGAGGGGGAAGGGGATTCTGTGGGCGGAAAGTTGTGGATAAGAACATTGGCAGAGAGGCAGACAGGCAGGATAATTGCAAACAATTGTGATAGTGTGTGAGAAACCCCATATCCGCATTACGTGGTGTCCCGCAAGTCTCTGTTCTTGAGCCCCTACTCTTCTCAGTGTTCATCAATGATCTTCCTACAGCTTGTAAGGGAGCTTCTATACACATGTATGCAGATGACACAATCTTATTATATGCACACAGCCCTAGTCTCTCTGACCTTGAACACATACTTCAATCTGACTTTTTGAGACTTCAAAATTGGATTTCCCAAAACAAACTGTTTTTAAACACTGACAAGACTGTAACAATGGTATTTGGGACCAAGGCTACATTTTTAAAGCTTCCAATGACTGAGCTCTACATCAGAACCAATGCTAACACCACCCTAACTCCTGTTACTAGTTTTAAATACTTGGGCATATGGTTTGACTCCCATTTAACATTTGGGATGCACATTGATACCCTGCCATCCAAAACCGATGCCAAACTAGGTGTACTTTACAGGAACAAATCCTCCCTAAGTCTGCTGGTCAGAAAGCATATCGCACAGCAGATGCTAATGACAATTATCGACTCTGGGGACATAGCATACGGCTCTGCACCCCAAACCCACCTTGGCAAACTTGATACCCTCTGCAATTCAATATGATGTTCTGTTCTCCAATGCAACTACAACACACATCACTGCTAAATGTTCAAAGAATTAGATTGGTCATCACTTGAGTCTAGGTGCAAAGTTCATCTTTCCTGTCTTGCCTTCAAATACTTTCTGGGCAAGATACCCATCTATCTGAACAAGCTCCTCATCCCTACCACATGCAGCACTTATCATCTGAGATCTGACTACAAAAGACTATCCGGCCGCTCCTCCTTCTCTTACCGTGCACCCCAAAATCGGAATAAACTCCGGAGACTCTCACAGCCACCACCAGACTAAGTTCTTTCAAAACTAAAGCTGTCTCACATTTTAATCTGGTCTGTAACTGTTACATACGCCTATAATATATACAGTTGTGTGAAAAAGAAAGTACACCCTCGTTGAATTCTATGGTTTTACATATCAGGACATAATAACAATCATCTGTTCCGTAGCAGGTCTTAAAATTAGGTACATACAACCTCAGAGGAACAGCAACACATAACATACCGTATTATACCGTGTCATGATTTATTTAACAAAAATAAAGCCAAAATGGAGAAGCTGTGTGAAAAACTAAGTACAGTACACCCTTACTGCTTCTATAGGAATTAAGATGCTAAATAAATCATGACACAGTATAATACAATATGTTATGTGTTTTTGTTCATCTGAGGTTGTATTTACCTAATTTTAAGACCTGCTACGGAACAGATGATTGTTATTATGTCCTGATATGTAAAACCATAGAGTAAGTACATATCGCTCAACAGACAAAAGGCATGCGCCTGTCAGCACGTTCTGAACATCAATACTGGCTCCCTACCTGTATCGAAGCTGTGCACAAGCGGGGAGACTATAGAGCCTGTTACAAAAGCGTTATTTACATCAGTTATGCACGTATATGACGATTGCAGTACAGTACATGCATCCATAAGTGGGGGGAAAAGGGAGTGCTTCACTTTAAGTACATTTTCGCTTTACATACATGCTCCGGTCCCATTGCGTACATTAATGCGGGGTATGCCTGTATCTTTTATACTATGTATTTGTAACCATGTATTATTTGTCATCTTAACTCTATGTCCATGACATACTTGAAAACGAGAGGTAACTCTCAATGTATTATTTCCTGGTAAAACATTTTATAAATAAAATAAATAAATAAAGTCTTGTTTTGGTGTCAAAAAGTCTTATCATTCTGAGTTTAAATGTTTTCCGTTCTTGGGTGCGTTTAAACATTCCATTGAGGATTTTGATTTTTAAATCATTTATGGAATTATCTGGTTGTGAGAAATTATGTCCAACTGGTGAGCAGTATCTTCCTTCTTCGTGGTTGAGTATAGAGAGTATAGATTTTCTGTGCATATTCATTCTGCCTTGAAGATTTCAGCTGGTTTCCCCAATGTAGCATCCGTGGTCACATATGTTACATTGAATCATATAAACTACATTCCTGGATGTGCAGCTGTATGATCCTTTAACGTTGAGTGTTCCATGGCTGTGACAGGCTGTCGGATCTTGGCATATATGTTTGCAGAGTTTCAACGTGTGTTGTTGCACGGTTTTGTGTCGTTATCAGTGTCTTTAAGTTCGTTGTGAAGTTTTCTGTTGACTAATTTCTGTTTGAGGTTTGGTGGTTGCCGGAACGCAAGAATGGGAGGTTTGGGAAAGATTTCTTTTAATGTCACATCCTCTGTCAGCATGGGTTGCAGATCTTTGATTATTTTTCGTATTCCCTCTAGGGTAGGTTGTATGTGGCCATTAGTGGTATGCGTGTGGTAGGTTCTTTCTGTCTGTATTGTAGCAGGTGTTCTCGTGGGGCTTTTAGTGCAGATCTAATAGTTCTGGCAATAGTCTTTGGCTTGTATCCCTTCTGTCTGAACGATTCGGTCAGGGTTGTGAGATGCCTGTTTCTGTCTTCAGTGTCGGCGCATATGCGGTGGTATCTTATAGCCTGGCTGTGTATGATACACACATATATACATCATGATATTTTTGTCATGAAAATTGAATGCAATTGAAAAATGTGTAAGTGTTCCCCACTGCCTTGTTACAGAGGGTTTCAGATCACGTGGTGGTGACAGATATGTGGCATCGCATGACATTCCCAAGGAAAATAGATGTCTGCTTCTAAGCTGACTTTAATAGTTGTGCTGGTTGGCCACTATGCTTGATACAACTCCATTTACATTATTGACGCAGAGGTGTCTGTGAGTAAATGCTTACATCTTTAATGGAAATTCAATGCAAGCAACCTACGTTGTTGGTATCGCTGCTGGCTTTACTAACAAATTCAGAAGTTACCTTTACTAATTGAGCTTCCTTATTATAGCGCATGCATATGGTACTAGGTTACAATACCTTTTAATGAACCAGCATATCTGTTCTTGCTTTGTACGATTGATATGTTGGTCTATTAAAAGGTATCACAATCTGTGATGTATCTCCCTCTTTCTGTGACGGATACGGTCACTAGCTCCCTTTAATGAGCACGTGCATAATGAGCATCCATTCAGACTGTTAGCTGGTTTGTTTCCCAAACTGCTGATGAGAACTCGTTGATTTTCTGAGAGTCTCACTGATTTTAAGACGGTCCTAGTGATTTTTAGGGTCAGTGTTCTCATAAATTACTTTCGAGTCTCATTAATAGAATTCAGAACTTTGTGTTCAAATGCAATGTTTTGTCCCTAACTCCCCAATTCTAACTGATTTTGGACTTTGTTGGATAACATCTCTACCAGTGATGTGTGAAGTAGTGGAAAAACATTAAGGTAAATTGCAATCTAAGCAGAAAGATTACATTTGCGAACTAATATTCAGGAGTCTGCATGACCTTAAAACTGACCTTTTCTAGTTATATTTTGTGACTTTTAACATTGCAATATTATTGGGTTATTGTAGATAACACATGATAGTAGCCACCACTGGAAGATCATATAACCTATATAGATAACCTAACTGGTGGTGAACAAATTGAGTTACAAGTGAAGCAAGCACATAATTTATTTTTGGCACGTTACGTGCAGCAGTGTGTTTAAATGAATGTACAGTTTGAAGGGGTGTTCGTAATCTTAATTAGCAATGAATTTACAAACATGAGAATACGGACAAACTTAGATCTCGTGAATAGTTTCCCAAAAACAAAACATACATTGTTCAAAAAAGCAAAGGATCCCCAAATCACACATTCAACTAATGCATAACGGCAGATACAATACAAAAGATCCCTTTTTGTATGTCTAAAGCATATCCTCATACAGAGGGCACAGAATATATGTGTCTCATGACCTAAGTCACACATTAACACAACTATACTGCGTTGAGTAAATCCTTCCTTCACTGGTTCTCAAAAATGCCATTTTCACACCCATAACCAGTGCTTGACAAATCACCCAAAAATCTACTCGCCACCTAGTCCCACCCCCAACTCTGCCCTAGTCCCGCCGCCAACACCGCCCCCAACCCCACCCCTAGTCCCTCCCCCAACCCCGCTTTAAAATAAAATATATAAATAAAATAAATGTAATACATTCCTAGTAAGAGCAACATTCATTTTTGACATAAGTTTATTTATTGTATTACATTATACTACAATTAGTCCTTGTTGTGTGTGTGTGTGTGTGTGTGTGTGTGTGTGTGTGTGTGTGTGTGTGTGTGTGTGTGTGTGTGTGTGTCGGATCTAGAAATAAAAGCCAGGTGTGAATGACTAGTTTCCTGAACCCCTTAACCAATGTCTGGACGTCCCCGCTTCACAATATCTAAAGCAGCAATCCCACCTGGGATCTTACCTGATCCGCAGTCCCTCAATGTCCAGGTACCCTCATTCCCGCAATGTTATACATTGGAGGGGAGGTGTTCCCTACCTGTCGTCTGGGTTAGGGGGGGTTCCGATGTCTTCCGTGTGAAGCTTGAGTTAGATCTGTAAGAAAGCAGTATAGGTTATTTCGGTGTAGTGTAGGGCAGTTAACATATATAGGTAAATAAGAGATCCAGATCCAGAGTGTCAGACAGACAGAGTGTGGGTGAGAGAGTGTCAGACAGACAGCGTGTGGGTGAAAGAGTGTGAGACAGCAGAGTGTGGGTGAGAGACACAGAGTGTGGGTGAGAGACACAGAGTGTGGGTGAGAGACACAGAGTGTGGGTGAGAGACACAGAGTGTGGGTGAGAGACACAGAGTGTGGGTGAGAGACACAGAGAGAGGGTGAGAGACACAGAGAGAGGGTGAGAGACACAGAGAGAGGGTGAGAGACACAGAGAGAGGGTGAGAGACACAGAGAGAGGGTGAGAGACACAGAGAGAGGGTGAGAGGCAGAGAGAGGGTGAGAGGCAGAGAGAGGGTGAGAGGCAGAGAGAGGGTGAGAGGCAGAGAGGGTGAGAGGCAGAGAGGGTGAGAGGCAGAGAGAGAGGGGGTGATTGGGTGGGGTGACGGGGTGATTGGGTGGGGTGACGGGGTGATTGAGTAGTGTGATGGGGTGACTGGGTGATTGGTTGAGGTGACGGGGTGACTGGATGATTGTGACGGGGGAACTGGGTGATTGGGTCACTGGCGGGGTGGGTGACTGACTGGGTGGGTGACTGTGACTGGGTAGGTGACTGTGACTGGGTGAGGGTGACTGACAGGGGAGGGTGACAGGGTGACTGTGACAGGGGAGGGTGACTGTGAAAGGGGAGGGTGACAGGGTGACTGTGACAGGGGAGGGTGATTGTGAAAGGGAGGGTAACTTGACTGACAGGGGAGGGTGACAGAGTGACAGTGACAGGGGAGGGTGACAGGGTGACTATGACAGGGAGGGTGACTGACAGGGGAGGGTGATAGGGTGACTGTGACAGGGGAGGGTGATAGGGTGACTTTGACAGGGGAGGGTGACAGGGTGACTGTGACAGGGAGGGTGACAGGGTGACTGTGACAGGGAGGGTGACTGACAGGGAGGGTAACTTGACTGTGACAGGGGAGGGTGACTGTGACAGGGTGACTGTGAAAGGGGAGGGTGACAGGGTGACTGTGACAGGGGAGGGTGATTGTGAAAGGGAGGGTAACTTGACTGACAGGGGAGGGTGACAGAGTGACTGTGACAGGGGAGGGTGACAGGGTGACTATGACATGGAGGGTGACTGTGACAGGGGAGGGTGATAGGGTGACTGTGACAGGTTGACAGGGTGATAGGGTGACTGTGACAGGGGAGGGTGATAGGGTGACTGTGACAGGAGAGGGTGACAGGGTGACTGTGACAGTGGAGGGTGACTGTGACAGGGAAGGGTGATAGGGTGACTGTGACAGGGAGGGTGACAGGGTGACTGTGACAGGGAGGGTAACTTGACTGTGACAGGGGAGGGTGACAGGGTGACTGTGACAGGGTGACTGTGACAGGGAGCGTAACTTGACTGTGACAGGGGAGGGTGACAGGGTGACTGTGACAGGGAGGGTAACTTGACTGAGATAGGGGAGGGTGACTGACTGGGGGGGTGTCCTACACACCCACACACACACTACATGATGCAGCTACGGATGAGGGGGGGAAGGCAGGCAATCCGAGCAGGCAGCTCCCCGCCACCCCCTATACCCACCGTGTGCTGACCGCCACTGCCCCGCTACCCCCCCCCCCCCATGGCCATCTCCCGCGCCGGCATCCCGCTCGCCCCTGCGCCAGGCGAGGGAGCGTCGGAAGGCAATGGACTGCATTGCCCACTCCCGAGGGAAGAAACATCACCAGCACACCTCCCGGCTCGGGCGGGCAGATGCCAAAAGATGGAGGAGTGGGAAGCCGCACTCGCGCCCCCTCCCGCACAGGACACGCCAGGGGGGCCGCATACGGGACCGCACAGGCCAGGGGGGCCGCGTGGGGGACCGCACGGGACACGCCAGGGGTGGGGCAAGAAGGGACCGCAAGGGGGGGGAAGAAAGGACCGCAAGGGAGGACGCACGCGCTGGAGGCAGGGAATAACAGAATACTTGTTTTGAAAAGGAAGGGCAGGTTCAATTCCCAGCCTGGCTGCTGTGGGGGGAAATAAATCCTGGCAGCACGTCGTCGCGTCACACCAATCAGGAAAAGGGCAGCGGGAGCAGGGGGAGGAAGGAGAAACACCCGCGCGGGCAGCGGGAGCAGGGGGAGGAAAAATACCCGCACTACTACCTCCCGCCCTGTCCGGGCAGCGGGAGCAGGGGGGGGAGGAGAAGAGAAACAGTGTATTTAAATTGCATTTCATTCCCCACACCTCCAACTTCTGTCCAAACTCCTCCATGACCGGATCAGTGCAGGAGCTGACACAATTATACAGGAGGATATTCAGTGTAGAGGAGGAGCAGACGCAACAGACACACACACACACCCCTCCCCTCCCTCGCCCGTGCAGAGAAGGAAGGGCAGTTTGAAGTCCTGGCAGCTCCATCCCGCGTCACAGCCAATCAGCTAGAGGAATTTTTTATTTTATTTTTTTTCCGAGCAGGGTTTTTTTTTTTTTTTTGCAGAGCAGGGGAAATGTTACTGGCCACTAGCCAATTTCCGATCGCAACTGGTGAGTGGGCGAGTGGGTTTGTCGAGCACTGCCCATAACTATTGCAGATGTAGCAAGATTGATGCAAGTTAATGTTAGAACTGTTTTCTTGCTGAATGTTCTATTTCAGGGCATCTCCCACCCCCCCCCCCCCACCCCTTTCACTCCCCCACCCCCCTCCTCACTCCCCCTCAAAGTTGATAGAACAGTAGACATTAAAATTTTAAAAAGTCAGTGGTATTTTCTGTATCAACAAACACCTCAATAAAGATGACGATGTTCAAATGTACTAGTGTTTGAGGCATATACATTTTGTACCGACCTATTCTTTTCCTATATATTAGCAATTTAAATCGTTGAAACGTGAACAGCTCTCAAACGCCAGGATATTGCACCTTGATCCGGCATTAACTGACATTGACTTGGAATTGCAGAGGTTTTGAACAATGTGATCATATGACAGACGAAGACGAAGACGAATTCTTCAAGAAACTCATGTTCTAATGGAATTTAGTGCCAAAATGGCCATTTGTGGGAGTTTGATCTGTTACTCCAGCAGAATACCAGTACCTGTGGGTAACATTACAAAAGATGATTTTGATGCATCCTAGTTTTTGCTACTTATGTAAAGAATACATTTGCTGCTTGTTTTAAAGAGGCAATCCAAGTAGCTTAAAAAAATAAATCTTTTTTTTGTTTTAATATATGCAACATTTGATTACCTTTATTGAAAACCGATTACCTATGCTGTCGATCAGTTTCCCAGGGTTCACTAAATGGCTGCCTTTCAGTTTCAAATCAATTCTTCAGTTTGTGTAACTCAGCAGCTACAATGTATTCTTATATGACATAGTTCCTTTTAGGTAAAAAGGCATACGTCCATCA
This sequence comes from Ascaphus truei, assembly GCF_040206685.1. Taxonomy (NCBI): domain Eukaryota; kingdom Metazoa; phylum Chordata; class Amphibia; order Anura; family Ascaphidae; genus Ascaphus; species Ascaphus truei. Next base: position 197,648,469 of record NC_134483.1, on the reverse strand, counting down.
AGTTCAACCTATGCTAAATTTAGATGACAGATACGTTATCCTATTTGTACTTACAGTATATTGATCCAGAGGAAGACAAACAAAAAATCCCAGTGAAATATCATCTAATGATATCTCTTAGGCTGCGTCCATAGTCCGCGACGCAAACAATAGGGCGTACCTCAATGAGGAAGGCCATAGATTCCCGGGCAGACAAAATTATTTGATTTTGTCGCGCGACGGCCAGGTCATGTGAGCGGTTCAGCCTATGGGGGCGAACCACTCACGTGACGTAACGGGCACACCTCCAACATGCCTCCCCGTCGCGTCTCCCTATCCCATAGGCCACAGATCGTGTCTGGGACAGGCACGCGTGACGCCACGCACTCCATCGCACACGCCCCTACTATATCTGCGGCCTTAAGAGGAAAAATAAATTCCTTCCTGACTCCAAGAATTGGCAATCAGATTACTCCCTGGATCAACATCCTTCCCGTGTATACTTATTTGGTATATCCCTGTATACCTTCCATCCATTGCCTATTTAATGCAAGATAAGATCTTGTTTGCCTTTGCAGCTACTGCATGACATTGGGCACTATTGCTAAGCCTGCTGTATACAAGCACTCCTAAATCCTTCTCCATCAAGGATTCCCCCAATATATCTCAATTAAATTTGTAAGTCGCCTGTTTATTCTTGCTTCCCAAATGCATAACCATACATTTATCTGTATTAAACCTTGTCTGCCATTTACCTGCCCAAGTTCCCAGTCCAAGTCCTTATGGAGAGAAATTACATCCTGCTCTGATTCTACTACCTTACACAATTTAGTGTCATGAGCAAAGATGGAGACTTTGCTCTCTATGCCAATCTCAAGGTCATTAATAAACAAGTTAAAAGCACGGGCCCCAGTACCGATCCTTGAAGTACTCCACTCACGACTTGATCCCAACTTGAAAAAAAGTTCCATTCATGACAACTCTCTGTCTATCCTTTAACCAGTTTTCAATCCAGGTCCAAATATTTTTACTGAATCCAATTTACTTTATTTTGCACACTAACCTCTTGTGTTACTACGGTAACAGTATCTATTATTACAGTTTGCAACTCAAACTGCTGGGAATATTGGCAACAAATGATCAAAAACAGTTAAGTGTTGGAATGCTATAGAAATAAAAGGATGCTCAGTATATTAAAACGCATTAAAAATGGCAATAAGAGTTGAATTTAAAAATGAAAAAGGTAGTAAGTATTATCTAATACTACAGAACGTATTTAAAAAATGAAATAAAACGTACTGTAGGATATTGCTCCTTTAATTCAAGCTGTGATTTGAAAAACTGCAAGGGCCACTAATTTACATTGTTTTTACATGTATTACTTTATTTTGCTTCTGTACTGCTGTGTCTGCTTGAGTCGTTTTTAGTGGGGTTTCTTTCACCGTGTTTCAGACAGGATACCAGAGTATTATTCCGTCCAGTACTACAAGCAGCTGATTTGCAGGTGTTTTTTAACCACAATTTGTGAGCCAAAAACAACTTGGCTACCATGTCTGGGAGAGACACAAGTGAGCAACAGGCAAGGTTTGTTTTTAGCTATGTATTTAATGAATACAAAGAAAGGATGGGAGTAAATCCAGGCGGGTTTCAAACAAGCAGGTGTGCTGAATATCACTGTTATTTCCTTTTTTTTCCCTACAGTTTCCTTTTTTTTTTTTTAATATGCATAAAAAAGGCAAGTTTGAGTACACAAGTTGTTAATCCCGCCGGATCTGTGGCCAAATAAATGTGAAAGTTTTATACTGGACCAAAACTGTACTGATGTTATAATTCAAAATAAGCCAAAATCGCAATACATAGAAATGATGGAAGATTGTCAGGAAAAACTGGCATTCAGTTGATTTGGTAGGTAGACAAAACGAGCAAAAAAGATTTTATGGATAAGAAATGTACTCGAAGATGCCTAGAAAATGTTCATTGACTATTGTTTTGTAGATTAACGTCTTGGCAGGGGCACTTCAGTTTGTTAAAGAGGTTGATTTGGATTCTTTGTTATTCTCCAGACCTTCTCATTTGTGACACTGTCATTACAATACAAGTCGATCAGTGAAGCCACTGTATTAACAGTGGCCTATTGTCCAACTCGGTTCTTGTTTTCTTTAGAGCAGCCAATCTGGGACCATATACTTCTTTAGTAAATCAAGAATAGTGCTTTGCTTATTCAAGTTAAGGTCACCAAGATATAGCTAAACTTTGCATGGCTCTATATTCCACTACCCAAAAAATGTGAAACAATAATGTACCAAAGATGGCAAATATACATTGTATATCTTCATATTTCTATGTGAACCAGTAGAGTTGTAGCTTTCTGTGATCCCTTTTACTGGACCAATACAGTACTGTAGTTCTCCATAAATCTAAATATTCCCAAACTTTTGAGATGTCAAGTCTTCAGCTTTGAGGAGTACCAGCAATGTCAGTACAGTGGGCACCTTTATGAACTGGGTGACTTGCTTTTAAGTGGTGTGTCCAGGTTGGCACCATCATTTTAAAGGCACAATATTATGTTTCTTGGGTTAAATCTTGGTGACTGAAAAAAAATCAGATACAAAGGCTTTTTAAAAATATTGTTATTTTGCATCACGTTTGTTGCCATGGTTACCTTAAATGTAGGATGTGCTTCACTTCCTTTTAGTTGCTCTCCAGTGCGATTGTTGCTTTGATTAGTACCTGCTGTCCTCAGCAGCTGTGTGTACAGTTCTGATGTCATGAAGGACAACCAGGGGGCTTGAGCATGGAACAAACGGGGTAACTGGTAGCACTGGGTAGAAATGAGTCTCCATTGATAGGGATATTTATTTCCCAAGCAAAAGATGACACTTTCTTATTTTCCAGGAGGCAATCGACCTCTTTCATTTGTGATGTAATTTATGACGCTAGAAGTGGCATAAGTTCTTTGTGATTTATTACTGTAACATCAAACTTTTTTCTTGTTCTGGAACAGCAGGACGCTTTCCTCTTTCGCGCTGCCATGTAAAACCGCCGGTGAATGAGGCGGGGGTAAATGCATCCCATTTTTGTCTCCGTGTTTCAGGAGACGCAGAAAACACGCGGATGAGTTTCGAATTTGAAGGCACTTCAGCCTCTCAACGTCATAAGTTCCCTCCAACATCAACAATGGTCTCATATCTCCTTAGGAGTTATCCGATTCATTTTATTTTAGGTTGGTCTTTGGTATAAAAACATATTTTTAAAAATGTGGGGCTAAATTTGAAAAAGGATTGAATGAAATAGTATATTGTTAATTTTTGTGAAAATATATACACTTTACCTACGAAGTGGATCAGTCCTTGTGGCAAAATTGGGTGAGGGGGTGTATTTTTTATAGATGTAGCCCTTTTTCTGAACCCTCCCAAAGGAACTACTGGTCGCTGTACAACACCTGCGGCTCCAGGAGATCTGAGCCTCCGCTAGCTGGGAGCCTGGGGTAACACTTACACATTTCCTTAGCGCAGCGCCTCCACTTACCCAGGATCCCCGTTATGCAAGATTCCCCTGGGCAAGAAACATACCACCACAGTGCGTGCAACCAAGTTTTACTATGCAATCATACCTTATACTCTATATAACATCACACATAACATATTCTTATACTATAATGCTAGTCTTGGAAGCAATACCTAACACCGTTATAACTGCTACGGTCCTTATACTATAGTGGCTCGGCCACACCTCTAGGGAATATTGTCCTGTACAATAGTGGCTCAGCCACGCTCTTATAGAGTATTGTCCTTGTATTGTCTTACGTGGTATAGGCTCAGTCCTCTAGCCACTTGCTAGTGTCCCTAAAGAGTTTAGCCTAAGGCGGGATCAGCGCCTGATGACCGGTGTTGGTGCACTTGTTGTTACAATATACCTTCCGGTCACGGCGGTGACCGGTACCTCTTCACAAAGGATCCGATGCCTCCGACCCTTGACCTCCAGATGTCGCGGTGTCCAGCCGTCTGGTCCCAGATGACTGCAACCGGCCGCAACTCTGTGCTTTGTCCCTAACTAATGTATAGTAGGGTGACAATCACTTCCACTACAGGGCGTCCCTGCAGTACAGCAGCCTACTGTGACTCAGGGGATGCTCCTATGGGCCTGAGGGGATAGCTGGCCTATGCAGGCGGGTCACGGACCCCCTGCACTCACACTACCTCCTTCAGCTCCGTCCAGATCTCCTCTGACTAACTCAACCTAAACCTGCAGCAAACACACTGCACTCAACCGGTACCTGCAGCAACCCACTGCACTCAACCGGTACCTGCAGCAACCGCACTGCACTCAATCGGTACCTGCAGCAACCCACTGCACTCACTCGGTACCTGCAGCAACCCACTGCACTCACTCGGTACCTGCAGCAACCCACTGCACTCAATCGGTACCTGCACACACACACAGTGCCTACTTGTCAGCGCTCACAGCACTGCCAGCCGTGACACTGACAAGACTGCACACTCACACCTAAGGGCAGGGTCCCTAACCAAGGGGACGTCCCTCAGTACCTACCCACTACCCTGGTGGGGATTGGGGCCTGCCTGGGATCTGGGGAACTAGTTACCTGGTGTAGGAGCCACTTGCTCCCTACACCCTTCCTCACCCTTCCTGCTCCTTGCTCCAACCCTTACTGCGCCTGCGCGATCCTGTAATGGCTACCGCGGTGGATCTACGCATGTGCGACCTCACGCCAACCTTAACATTGCCGCCGGCACTGTACAGCGCGTGCGCGACTACACTGCGCAACCGCGAGCAGACACAATGGCGGCCCCCGCTAGCCGGGTGCGCCGCAGAGCCTCGGAGCGCTACATGGGGGGTCTCTGGGGCTGAAAAGAGACCGGGGTTACATAGACATGCAATTTTGTCTGTCATTGGAATGAATTGTATTTTGATGCTTGACATGACACCGTTTTTTTTAATTTGCATTGTCATATAGTAGTGCCGTTCCTTCTACTCATTATTTTTTTTTTTTTTTTTTTGGCCCTATTTTTTAAAGATGGGAACTGGGGAATCCTCTGAGCCAAACGCCACTATTTTCCACTCTGGGGAACGCTTGGTTCCTGAGATACTGAGCAGTGAAGTTACCAGGTTTAAATCTCTGAGTAAGCAAAATGACAGCCAAATCTTAGGCCAATGGGGGCCTACAACGTTATAGGTGGTGGCTTATTATTAGATGGGCATTGAAATCCTTTCTTAAAGCCAGGAAGTAATACCAGTAACTTCACCAGTAAGTACTTCAGGAGCTCTGGGAGGGTCTCCGTAGCTGAAAATAATGTGGTTCAACTCTGGAGGACCCCTGGTTCTAATCCTGTTAAAATGTAGGTTCGTTACAGTGGATTGCTCCTTTAAAATATTATGGCATGAGATTTACAACATGGAACTAAGCCAGGAATGCGTAAACTGGGGGGCGCACCCCACAGTGGGGGCGTGAGATTTTTCGGTGGGGCGGTGCAAAACGGTTGCAGAGGCCTGCGCTCTTCCCCACGGCATTTAAATTGAATGACGTGGATCGCGTGAGGAACCTAAACTTTCCGAGATTCAGCCGGCTTCTGGGTGCGTCTCCATGGCAACGCCGCATCAAATGACGCCTCTGGTCATGTCATGGCATCGCATGATCCTGCGGCGTCATTTGACACCACACTAAGGTAAAGTGGTGGGGTGTGGGGGGGGGGGCGCAAGCACCGGGGGAGACAAGGTAGGGGGCGCAGCAACAAAAGTTTGCACACCCCTGTGCTAAACCATAAAAATGTAATTTGCTCGTATTTAAGGTGCAGTAACTTGGTCATGTGGCTGGATATTCATGTGTGACCAACACCACTGATACATTTTGCACGTGGGAAAAAGAAACGTTTATGATTTCACCACAAGATCAAATCATGATGTGATCATTTCTTTTGCGAAAAGGTATGCGAAACGATTTTGCCATATATGTGGTTTGGGTCCTTTAAATGGTAATGGAACATTTTACCCAGGACATCTTATAAATTCAAAGGGAACATCAATGGAACTTCAACATTTCAACACAAAAGGCCATATTTACTAAGCCTTACTAAGCAATAAGACACCTTACAATGCACTAAAAAAAAACCTTATTAATGATTTTGTATTACATAAAACAAAAGTAAATTGTAGATTTTGTTTTTTTTTTTACTTTTTACAATCTATCAAATCTATAGCACGCTTCTGTAGACCAAACCTTTATCCTGAAACCTGTTTTACATTCTGAATTAACCCCTCACCTCCTCCAGTAATCTTCTTATTTTCACGTTTACCCATTTGCAGTACCCTAGCTTTGGAATATTCTTGCAGTCAGTATTTGCCAGGCACCTAATCTACCTATCTTCATAACTCTATTAACAGTACATCTCATCAAGATAGCCTGTCGGGAGACCATTCACAAATGATAGCCCACCCACTGCTCATACTGGACTATTATATCTCTATATTATAAAATTATTTTGTCCGTCCCTCTGTGAGATATAGCTCATCGGTGACATCATATTGCACATAGCCTGGTGGCAGATATGGAGTGTCGGATGGCTATAAAGTGTAGACAGAAAGCAGACGAAGAATGAGCGTGTCAGTTGACGTGAGGTGAAAGCAAGAATGCTGCAGAAGGAGAGAGGCAGAAAGAATTGGGGATATCATAAGGTATTAAATGAAATAGATGCGGTGGAGAGAGAGGAGTGAGGAGAAAGCAAGTGAACCCCCTTATTATTTTGCAGATGGCGGGGTTGGCGCGCAAAGCGTGCATGGGCTGAGCCATCATTTAAATAAATAAATAAAAATGCTCCCAACCTTCTGATTTTAAGGGCAGCTTCACTTATTCTCCGTGTAGCTCTGTGTGATTCTACTGTGTCCATTCCAGCTACACAGACTATGATGGGATGCTTTCCGGGGCAGGGATTCTCCCTCACATTGCTTCCATTGATGTCTAGAACACATTCTAGTCCTCTTGTATAGGTGCACCCCCCTCCTAGGACCAGCGTACTGTACTGCTGTGAGAGTGATATGTTTAATCTGGAGGAATTCTTTATTTGTAACAAAACTCCTACACTAGTTTGGAATCTTTTTGAAGTTACTTTTAAAACATGGTAAATTGAAACCATGTCTTCAGCTACTACAGTACATTTTGGGTACTGCCACTGTGTCGAGCAGGACCCAGCACTGGAAACATGCCAGGTCCTCTTCTCTCCCCCTGATCAAACGATTGGATGGTAAAAATATCTGACTGACCTACTGTACAGGTGCGCCGACGAGTATTCTAAAACTTGCCTTAAACTTGCCTTGGATAATCTGGGGCTATCACCAACAAGATCCAGGTGCATGCTGGGTACATGCTGCAACATTTCAGTGACATTTCTACAGAGACTAATGGCCCATCGGATTAACACAGCAGGGGTCCCTGGCAGTCCCATTCAGTTTGAATGGGACTGCCAGGGACCCCCTCTGTTAATCCGATGAGCCATTAGTCTGTCTGCAGAAATGTCACTGGAATGTTGCAGCATGTACCCAGCATGTACCCAGCATGTACCCAGCATGTACCCAGCATGTACCCAGCATGTACCAGGGTCTTGTTGGTGATAGCCCCAGATTTGTTTTAGAATACTCGTCGGCACTACAGTACACCTCTCGATCAGCGTTCCTGCTAAAATAAATGAAAGTACAATAACCACACAGATGGTTGCTTTAAACCACGATTACATTTATTAAAGAGGTTGTCTACACTTTTTTGTATAACTCCATTGATTAGAGAGACAGTCCTGTTTGTTACACTTGTATACAATGTTGTCAAACATGACGAGCCACATCAGCACGTTGTATAACAACATACAGTAGAATAGTAACACTACTGCTGCGGCCGAGTTTATTCGAGCATTTGCCCGTTCTCGGCCGCAGCAGTAACCTGGCGCGCGCCAGAGGGTGCCGGGCGCGCACCGAAGACACGGAGGAGCGCCCTCTGATCGGGGCTTTCTCCTCCCCGCTCCCGGGTCCGCCGGGTCCCCTGGAACCCCCTGCCGCCGTCCCCCACATCGCGGGACACCAGGGCTCCCTCGGGGAGCCCTGGACGCGCGTGCAGGGGGCGCAGGCACCCGATGACGCGTGACCGCGCGGCACGCCGAGGGAGTGCGGCTAGCATGCCGGGGCATCCCCAGGCTTGCGGAGCTAGCCGCACTCAAATAAAATGTGCCGCCTGTGTAGTTAAAAATTTTTTTTTTTTAATGTTGCCGCTTCTGCAATTAATGGCCAGTGAATGAATAGCGTGTGACAGACTCCAATGGTTTATTCTTTCTGCAGGAAATTAGTGTGCAAGTATTTCCTATGGGGTTTTCTTTTCAGGAATACCTGATTTGGATACAAAATCATTTACAACAGTTTTGCTTGGCAAGAGGATGGCTGAAGTAAAACGAAGGTTATGTCAGGTTGTACGGGTAGATTTTTCGCCATTCTGGGTCTGTGTTTGTTTCCAGAGCTGTTGCATGAGTATGCTGTGTTTTCACTTGCAAAGAGCTGGATCACATGTAATAATATTTTACTGTTTGCGTGCAAATGAAGAAAAATAAACTTGGAATGCAGTCGGACTATCATTATTTTAGAGGCTGAGCGTAACGTTGCTTAGTTTTCACAGATTTGGAGAAATGTGTAGAACTGTTTTTGGGGGCTGAAATCAGGCACCTGAAATCAGGTTCCTTATTTTAAGCAGAAATAAAATGACCAATCAGAGGTCAAGTACATGTTGTGTATCCTTTTCTAGGATTGTATTGTTAAACTAGTGGTTTTCAACTTTTTTTTTGGTTACCCCAGAATTTGATTGTGAAATTCTAGGAGCGCCCCACCGTCTCTTGTCCCACCCCCCTCCCATTTCTCGTCCATCCACCCTTCTCTTTTCACCCCCCCCTTACAATATATTCCCCTCACACTCCTGCTTACACTCTACCCTTTACACTCCCTCTCTCTTCTACACATACACACACCCTCTCTTCTACACACACACACACACACACACACACACACACACACACACACACACACACACACACACACACACACACACACACACACACTCTCTCTCTTCTACACACACACACACACACACTCTCTCTCTTCTACACACACACACACACACTCTCTCTCTTCTACACACACACACACACACTCTCTCTTCTACACACACACACACACACTCTCTCTTCTACACACACACACACACTCTCTTCTACACACACACCCTCTCTTCTACACACATACCCTCTGCTACACACATACCCTCTTCTACACACACACACACACACACATCCTCTCTTCTACACACACCCTCTCTTCTACACACACACACACACCTTCACTTACACACACACACACACACACTCACTTACATACACACACACACACAAACCCTCATTTACACAAACACACACATACTTTTTTTTTAACTGAGCTGCCGGAGCGCACGGCAAGAATCCCTGCATAGCGAGGGTTGCTCTTACCTTTTGGGCCTTCGGTGCTGCGGTGATCCGAAACTTCCTCCTCCTGCCAGCCGGAAGTTGAACTCGAGGGATTTCCGGCGCCAGCAGGAAGAGGAAGCATCGCAGTGACTGCAGCGTGGGGGTTCCGCTGGGCCTGGGACAGCTGAGAAAGTTTTCCTAGCTCCCCCCACCCCCCCCTGGCAGCCGCGGAACCCCTTAATGGGGCTCGCAAAACCCCGGTTGAAAATCACTGTATTAAACATTCTTCATGAAGAATAAAATGTAACCTTTTTTATAATTTACCTTTGCAGGTTTCGTGCCACACAGCAAAAGTCTAACGTGCAATTCTGCTCAATGTTGGGACCATTTAGTCAAGAAACATTTACATAGATTTTCGAGTACCTGCAACATCTCATCAGAGAGGATTTGTGCACTCAGGACACATCCACTGGATTAAGAAAACCTGTTTCGAGAAACTTGTCAAACAATTTGGTGCGTGGACGTTTTTCTTCCCCCCACCTCTCTTTGGACTATTAACAATGAGCGAATTCTGGTTGTGTTTCAACTGCTGCATCGCAGAACAGCCTCAGCCTGTGAGTATGCTTAATATTTCATTTTTTGTATTTATGCACCAAGTTTCAGGCGTATCGATGCAGCAACTTTTCTGGTAGAATCCTAAAAGCAAGTTTTCATTGAACAGTGGGGTCCAGGGAGCAACACTGCTAATGATATTGCTAATCAATAGCAAATCAAAGTCATAAGAAGATCACACATCTTGGCATAGGGAAGAACTGAACCCATCACTGTGGCCCTTATCCAATTTGCTGTGAAGCCGCTACACTGCGGTGGATAATGTTGTCTTCATTTGAATGGGGCTGAACATTTCTCCAGCATGGGAACGTGGCTTCATAGCATATTGAAAAGGGACCTACATGTACGATAATCTTAGGAACGCCATAGCTCTTTCACACACAGGCGTTTCAATGTTGCATGTGTTATTCATGTTTCACAGGTTCAGTGGACATACAGTATGTTATCCTTATATAGTATGGATAAAAAGTAAAATGTTTAGAAAAAGCTCCTTTTTTTGCCAACATGTCTTGTCAGTGTAGGCTAGAACCCTCAAGTAAAATGCGGGATTGTTATAGATGGAGCATTTTCCCTTGTAATAATGGGAAACCAAGTCATTGAGGTGTAGAAACACTTGTAAAGGTATATCCTCCTATCATTGACACCAATGCTAATAAATCCGGGCACTCTTCTGAAAACCTTTGTAGGAGGAAGCACCTCTGCTAAAGGTCAAAGACACGTTGAGCTTTCTCACGTTCTTTATTTTATAGTTACTTGGCCCGTTTTCTGTTTTGCAGAATACAAATGAACATCCTATGCGCGCATATTGTCTCCTGGACAGGGCTCGCCAACTACTGTACAGACTGAGGGCAACTAACAGGCCTGTTATTTTTACATGTTTGCAATGGGTTTCCAGCAGTGGTATGAGTATTACTCATACTGCAAACATTTTACATTTGGAATTTCCTTCTTTTAATAGTAAAGAATATTTTGAGATCAGGTACGAACTGATGGGATATATGGCTTCGTTTTCAGATTCTTCTTATTGGTTGTGTTCAGATCTTGATACATTTAATGCTCTTGTCAGGTTTTAAAAAACATAAATTGAACACAACTCTTTTTGGCCCAATATTTCGATATTTTGTATCGCAACTGCCAGAAAGATTAGACAGGTAACACAAAGTCCAATAGCACCTCTCATTAACTCAATGCATTATTTTTCTGTGCATGAGCAGAGCTCAGTTTTGCAGGTTACAGGCATACCCCGCATTAACGTACGCAATGGGACTGGAGCATGTATGTAAAACGAAAATGTACTTAAAGTGAAGCACTACCCTTTTCCCACTTATCGATGCATGTACTGTACTGCGATCGTCATGTACGTGCATAACTGATGTAAATAACGCATTTGTAACAGGCTCTATAGTCTCCCCGCTTGCGCACAGCTTCGGTGCAGGTATTGCTGTTCAGGACGTGCTGACAGGCGCATGCGTGAGCTGCCGTTTGCCTGTTGGGCGATATGTCCTTACTCGTGAGTGTACTTAAAGTGAGTGTCCTTAAACCGGGGTATGCCTGTATATATTTTGATATGGTGGGCATTGGAAACCTGTATTTCTAACCCTTTTTTTTTTAGTACTGCGTGTTTGCAACCCTGAGTGCCGAAGACATTTTTTGCGTTTCCGGTGCTTGCAGGGTTCAAGCCATAATAACGATAATATTGTTGATATAATCCTAGGCAAATCATAAGTGCATAAGTTGATTGTAATAGTATTTGTCGTTTAAAGCTATTTTGCCACATATTACAAACATTTAATTCCAGGTGCTACAAATTGCAAATGTGTTATTATTCGATGTCGTATCATGTCACGCTTACACAATCTGTATATTATTATGTTCACTGTCTTTCAATCTAAAAGAACACGAAAGGCTATTTGTAAAGAAGCGCTTCAGCAGTATAGAAATACTGGGAACAGTGACAAGCCCCTCCAACTGCAAAAATACAAATATACCTTCGTGAATTTGGTGTGGCACAATAATGTAATAAGAGCTGATCATTTATTAAAGCCTATATTTTGTAAGAACCTGCTTAACTATACTCTTAGTGCCATGTCATTCACCAATCTCTAAAGTTAGACAACTTTGTAGCACCTTTAAATATGCTCTGATGCCAGTGGGGAGGAAAACACCTGTACCCCAAATAATGGCATTTTGTTGGAGGAGGAACCCCACATAAGAAGGGAACCTCACAATTTCAGCTTGAAGTAAGGATAACTCTCTCCAAACTACTCGGGATCAGAGAAACCTCACCAATGTTGGCTCCACTCCCTCTCCCAACATTAACTACCATAGGGATATAGAGATGTATAAGCCACAGAAGAAATAAACAGATACTGTACCAGGGAATTCTGGGGTTTCTAACCCAGTAACTAAAGATTGATGTTCTCCCTTTTTAGTTCCTTAATCCTTAAGGAGGAAACCCCTTCTAACCTACTGCACAGAAATATGTGAGAGATGCTTCTAATGAGTTCCCCCTCCAGTGATGTAATGCTTACACTATGCAGCTCCACCACACTGTGACTTTTTGGTCAGTAAGTACAGTAGTGTGGCAGGCAGCAGGGTTAAATGGCACCAAGGCACGGATTGGCTCTATTGCTGCCTAAAAAATAAGTCCCTAAGCAGGAGCAAACAGAGTTAATATGTTGCATGGAGAATTAGTTTGAGCGTTTTATTTGTAGATAAGCAAAAAGGTTTTTAAAAAATCCTTTTTTTTTTGTAAATTCTTTATTTATAATCCACATTTTTATAACATTTAACATGTACAAAACAATACAACACAACTTAAAAAGAAAAAAAGACATATCAGAGTTTTACACTTTTTCACTCTGCAGTCTACAGTCAACAATACTCAGACCCATTGTATAATATAGTATTAAGGGAGTTATATATTAGAGTACCGGATATACAATAACATATTAACTGACAGTATTACTAATAAAAAACAAACACAAAACAAACGATCCAGAAAACTGACATAAATAAAAAATAAATACAAATGATTGTAATTAAGCAAAATAAAATAATATAGAAACTAAAAGCAAGTCAATCCCATAAATATTTGTCCGGGTTATCCTTATTATTATTATTATTATTCTCACTATGGCAAATGTGTCCCCTTTCAAATCCTCTCACAGTGTTCTATGAACTCTGACCATGGCAGCCAAAGGCGTTCACATTTTGACCGTGTGTTCGTGGTTATATTTGATAGTTGTTCCATTTTCATAACCTCCCATACTCTTGACTCCCAATGTCCCATAGTGGGTGCCTCCAACTTTTTCCAGTTGGCAGCGATGGCACATATTGTTGCATTTAGCATGTGTATTAATAGAGATTTCCTAATTCTGTGCCCTTTGGCCCCTTCTCTGTTTAGAAGTATAATACTCGGATCTTTTGGGATTCTAATCTTGGTGATATTAAAAATCTGCTTTAATATCGCATCCCTTATTATTTTACACCCACCAGATATGGAGCATTGTTCTCACCTTCTCACAACCTCTCCAGCACTTATTGGAAGTTCCTGGGTAGCATTCTTTACGTTTTTTTTGTGGTGTGTAGTACAGTCCTGGAACAGGATTTCATATCTGTTTCTGCCCCCTCTGCTTACACCCCCCCTTCTTCTGCAGCTCTGCCTGCTAGCTGTATTTGGATGTAAGTTTCCCTGCAGCTTCACTCTTAGGCCTCGTCCAGGGTTGCTGCTTGCTGGCTGAAGCGCGCTTCCGTTCGGCACTGAGCCCCTACAGCCGCAATTAGAGTGGCTTCAGTAGGGGCTCGCCTGCGCTTCCGCAAGCGCGCGGAAGCATAGGTCTTAGCAGATTTTTACATTTCAGCGCTCGCCGGAGAGCAGGGCTGGTCACGTGACCGGTTCGCCCAACGAGGGCGAACCAGCTCCGTGACGTCACTGGCCCGCCACCTGACGGCGCGCTGTCTAAGGCCAGGGAAAGCACCCGCTTTCCCTGAGCCTCAGCACGCCAGCGGGGAGCTTGTGACCTTAGTGCAGATGGAATGGATACATTATGTTGCCTTTTCCCTTCCAGTCTCACACCCCTGGTTGCCCTGGCAACATCTCCAGTCCTCTCAGAATGGGCTATTCTGCCCTCCCCCTGTCTTGCTGACAGTTAGTTTGTCACATCTCACTTCTAGTGTGACCCTTGCTCCTCACTTCATTTTCCACCCTGGACACAGTGAGTACAGCATCTGCCTGCTAACTACTCCGGCAAGGCCTTTCTGTTTTACCGTAGTCTAACCTCATGCAAGCATTTCTGACAGAGAAGCACTCTCTACTCACACTGCACCTACAAGCACCCTTTGTTTTCTACTTATGCAATAAAGTTAAGAAAGACAATAAGGACTTGTTATGCTTTGGAAGAGGGAAGACATGAGTTAAGCTAACTGGGATTATTCATATATCATGCATGACCCTGGTTCCAGTATAAGTACCACCTGTATATTATCTTATATACATTTTCTAGACTATATGTTGATATCGAGAAGAGCTGGCATTACTCCAACATCTGTGTCCAGCGTTGGATAGTGAAACCGTTGTAAAATGAGTCCCATGTTAATCAGTGGCGGTGAGCGTTGGATAACGCATTCAGGCTTCGGATAACGCATTCAGGCTTCGGATAACGCATTCCGGTGTAAAAAAATGACCCATAGGGTTGCATTGTAAAGTGTTGGATATGTCATTCGTTGTAAAGTGAAACTTTGGATAACGAGGACTACCTGTACTCCGTGCCCAGCTCCTTTTCCCAGGCTATTACAAACCCTGGTTTAGGTTCAATATTAATTTCTAGTAATGTTCTATAGATGTATGAAATATTATGCCCGCCTACACTCTGCAAGACCAGCACTTTTTCAAAAGGGTTCAGCACTATTAATATGTTTTTTGGGGGGGGATGTTCTGTTCATGTAATGTAAAATTTGTATTTACTGTATTGCCATCTCTCTCCCCTTCTTTAAATTCAAACTGGTCCTGAAAGTGTTTAAAACATCTGGTCTTACCCGTATCCATCAGATCTCCCAGCCTAATTACACCCGCTTGCCTCCATTTTTTAAATATTCTGGAGTCGAGCCCTTGGGGGGAAATCAGGTTCCCACTTATTGGAGTTAGAGGGGATGGGAACGTGGAGATATCTCGTCCTTAGAAATGTCATCCCATGCACATAGTGCTGCGCCAATACTGGGGGCTCGTACAGACCTCTAGGGCGATCTGTCTTCCTAAGCCATGGAGCCTTATTTGTATCTATTTCTTTGCAATATTTATTTTCAATTTCCACCCAGAGTTTATTTTTAGAACAGTGAAACCATTCAAAAAGGGCATTCACTTATGTAGCGAGATAATATTTGTTGATGTTTGGTAGCCCAAGTCCACATTGTGATTTAAGGCCTTTCTTGTACGTATACATAATTTCCTACCTTATCCCTCAAACTTAAAGTTGAGGCAACATTGAACCCTTAATTTATTATCTATACTGTAATACGTCTGTTATAAAATCACAGCACTACCATAGAAATCTTCATAAACATCTAGAAAAACATCATCATCCCTTAATTATCTCTAATATTTCTAACTGACTAACAGAAAGAAAAAAGGAAGAACCCTTTCTAAACCTTTGAACTGTCAGCTACTATTACAATTTGTCGTTTCCTCTTGCAAATGCATCTAGTTTGTGAGTTATAGTCAAATCGGCATATATCCACAGCGTTGCGTAGTTCAAACCTCTAATCTGACAGTCAGACATTGAAATATTTTCCGTTATATCGATCATTTTGTGTATATTTATAATAATTACTCTTTTTCACTCTGTGGTCTCTGTTTTGTCCTGCTGTCTCCTCCTGCCTCTGTTCTGCTGACTGCTGTTATCGTTGGTATTTCTGTTCTTCTTACTGCCCACGTCAACCCATTGCGATTCTTTAGTTTTTTTGGGTCCTGGAATATTACGTTTTTCAAAAAAGTTAGCGTGGTTTTCTCTATATCTGAGGACGGAAACGTTCCCTTGTTGTATAACAATCAGTTTGGTAGGAAATCCCCATATGTATCTCACGTTGGCTTTTTGAAGGTGCACGGTAATTTCCCTACGGTGTTGCAGGGTTAACGTCGAGAGATCGTTATACAGCTGGATCTTGGCCCCCTCCTACTCTATATATTGTTAATGCCTCTGTCCTTTTGCATAATAACCTCCTTGTCAGGAAATTTTTGCATTTTTATGACAGTGTCTCTTGGGGGATCTGATGGTCTTGGTCTAAGCGCTCGGTGTGCCCTGTCCATCTTCCACATCCGTTATTGTGATTCGTCAGTCACATAGGAGAATAGATTTTGTATGTATGAGACCAGCTCTTGGGGTTCTACCGTTTCGGGTATACCCCTAATTCTTATGTTAGAATGTCTCCCTCTATTATCTAGGTCCTCTTTATGCAGGAGCATATTTTGTATAGTCTCTTCCTGCTCCTGTACTTTATGAGTTACATACTCCTGAACTGTTGAGACCGTACCAGCTTCTTTTTCCAGCTCATCAACTCTGTCTCCCAAAGTAGTAATGTCCTTTTTAATCTCACAGTTCAGTTTTAAGCATTAGCGTCAGGTCTGTCAGCAGCTTTTGTATATCTTCTTTTGTCGCTAAATTCATTAGGTCTGCTATTGTAGCATATTCTACCTGTCCTTCAGTCATTTCAAGTTCCCTTTCTTTTCCTTGCCAAGGTGAGCTTTGCAGAGAGCCGGATGGCACTCGCGAGCCCAACGTGCCCGTGTGCTTGGGCCCTGCTCCAACACACCGGAATAATAATCTCTATCCCTTGAGGAGTGGGTCAGTGAGTAAGGGCACTGATTCTGATAACGATGACACCGAGTTTGAAGCAGGGGAATCTGGTTCAAATTCTGATATTGGCTTCTTGTGACCTTGGGCAAGTCACTATCTCTGTGTGCCTCAGGCACCAAAAACAAGCTCATTTGGGCAGCGACTGTGTCTAAAATTCATGTGTGCTGCATACCGCCAACTATACTCTTTGACAAAGTGCTGTGTTGCGCGAAACGCATCAGAGTAACTGTTGCCAACATCCTTGATGTCACCCAGCTTAATAAATCGTTTAAAATCTATTTTTGATGTGCTGATCCCTACCATTATTGCTGCTGTGCACTGCCTTTCCCCCCTATCTTGGGACTTCTATCTGGATATCAACTCGCTAGATGCATGCCACAGAGTCAAATAGACTCTTCATCCTGTGAGTACCATCCACATGGGTTTTCCTCATTTCACTATGATCTTGCTCCAGAGTATTAACCTATTAGTTGGGAGGTGAACCGGTCAGACCAGCTTTACAGGCAGACTATGACCCTATGATCCACTCATTCCCACCTGCATTAGGTTCTCCCTATACTTGAGCGGAATATTGATACGAGTTATATATTCACCACAAGATTATTTCTATACAAGACCATCAAATACTCGTACAAGCATCACCTTTGTCTTGACTCAAACAATGTATTATATACCCTCACCACTTACTCTGTAGCACCGGTCTCTGAAATTTTTGTTCTTTGTTCATTTATACTGCAATTGTGAAGCGCTTTGAGTCCCATTGGGAGGAAAGCACAAAATGAAATAAAGTTATTATTATTAGTATTATTATTATTTTTATCCCAACTGCAAATACAATGTATACAAATAATTTCTATTGATTCGAGTGCACATTCTGTGACTTTTTTTCATATTAAAACGGATTTAGTAAAGCAATTTGTTTTTGTACTTTTTGCCAATCTTCTATATTAAAATTGCATCAAATTCACAGGACGTTAATCGAGTACAGTATGATACCCCATGGTGTGACTTAATGTACCATATTATCTTCTGTTTTCTGATGCTAGACTATTAAATCTAAATCAACTGTTATATAACTAAATGTAAATCGGACATAGTGCAGCAAAGTGTTAGTGGTTCTGTAGGATTTCAATATGTTGTGTATTGTCAATGCCAACGTGTGCCTCATGATACCAGGAAGCTGAACAGACAGTTTATATAAGTCCTTATTCAATAGGCTGTAAAGGTGCTTCCCAGTATACTGTATGACCAGCACTGCATAGCGGCTGTACATCAAATAGAATAGCACGCTAGACTTTTAGGTTGGAAAAGGATGTTGTGATTAGGCGTTGGCTAATAAGTAAAAAGTAAAAGAAATGGAAAGCTATAAAAAAAAAATTAACGCACAGCAGGCTTCTCTTGGTAGGTGTCGTTTATCAACATTTTGTGCTACAGCATGCCAACACATATAGTGAAAATGCCAAAATCTGTTACTTTACAGCATACAAGTGGACATTTATAAGCTTGCAGACGTGTGCAATGCTGGCAGCACCTTAATACCTCGTTCTATCTTGAGTCAGACAGCTTAGGAGCGGTTCCGACATACAGTATGTTTTAAAATGTCTATCTTTTCCCTTCAACTTAAGCGTAAGGAGGTCTTATTATATCACATTTGTGTGACTTGCACACATTGCTGACCTGTTAATTCTTCTAGCATAGAATTATAGACCGTTAATGAGCATGACTGCACACTTCCAGACTTCTACAGCTCTTTCTAGATGATTTGCAGTATAAAGAGATACGCAGCATTATTTTACAATGCGCTGACGTTTTCTGCCTAAACGCACAGTGTAGCATTAGGCAAAATGACAACCTTCAACACAACTGGCTTGATAATAAATAAATCATAACAAGATCATATATCGTGATATAACAGTTTTCTCAATAAATTTCTTAATATCGTTATTGTGGTGAGAATTTGGATATGGCCCATGCCTACTCCGACCCATTAACACCCCCCATGACATTCTCCCAATGACACGCTCTCCATCCATGCCTCCACTTTGCCCCCATGTAGCTCTCACTCCCCCCCCCCGCCATGCTCTCTCCCCCACCCCTGCTCCCCCGCCCCCCATATCATGCTCTTTAACCTGCCACGCGCTCTCCCCCCTCCACAGCATGTCATTCGCAACTCCCCCATGCCACACGTTCTACTGCCTCAGTAAATGTTGGTAACGTCTTGCCCTTCTTAGGGCATACATTTTTTCCGAGGCAATTTTCACCGATAGGGTGGTGAAGTCGTGAGAGTAGTTGTACAGTTACTTTTATTCTAATTACCCTTTTACAGGGGATTTGTCTTAAGTCACATGTAAGCGACTGAGGCCGACTGAAACTAAAACTTTTATAGTTTCTGACCAAACAAACTAAATAAGGCCAAAAGCATTCTGTGTGCACCGGTGTTGCTTAATGTGGTGATCTTTAAATAACCGCCAAGTATTGAGAATCCCAAGTTTGTGGCATTATTGTATAGACTTTTCATCTGTGCGTTACATCTGAAAATCTACCTAATTATTTCAACACTTGATTCTAATTCCCCTTTAATTTAGCTGATGAACTCATGGTTTCACTTACTTTTTCACATACCCTGACTCCTAATGACTTTTGTCTTAATTCATACATAATTTTGTTTCAAAAGACATGGAATTAGTTAGTATAGACCCTTTTGGATATTTAAGAAAAGACTGGTTTTGATTCAAGACGGTTATCATGGGGAAACGATGGAATTTCCGTCATTTTCATTGCCTTTCATGAACGTTTTCTCACCACTGTATACTGAATAAATTTTTAACGTCAGTGAAGACTTACTACGCGCATGAGTAAGAATGCCAATCGACTTTACATTAAACTAAACATTGGAGCTCCTGAGCACCTCACAAACGCGTTTAATAAGGTGTCAGGAAACACTCCAAACATACGCTCCATGCTGACAACAGTAGATGCGAAATGGCCTGATTCCTGCGATCAGGACAGACTTTCACGACGTGCACCGCAGGCTTTTCCCCGTGATCAGACACGTACCTATATTACTGTGTGAACTATCAGGCACACCTACTGATTCTACTTCATCAAGGACCCTTCGTTAAATTCAATGGATGGCCCGTCTAGAGCTCCCTGAGTGGTTCACTAACCCCTGTTACTTGGGTGTCGGGAATCACTCCAAACGGCCGCTCGGTGCTAAAGAGGGCAATTCTGTCTGCCCTTTTCACACAAAACAGACTGATTCACAGAACCAGATAACACCTTAAATTAATCTGCGTGAGCCTGAGTGGCCATTACTATATCCTACATGCTTCAATATACGCAAATGTACCTCCCAGTATTAATAAATATTAATACAACGCTAGATAATTGGTATTATTTTGCTTTGCCTTTGAATCATCAATCCAACCCTTCACGGTGATAATTTGGTATACTCTGAATCACAGTATAAATTTGTAATAAGTGGACTGAATGAATAAATATCTTAAATCACTACTGTTGTAAACTCTCTTTAATATAGTGCACTGATTAAAGGTATATATTGCTTTTAAATTCATTTTCTCCTTAAAGACTTGCATCACTTACTGTATGAGCGGTTCATGCTCTATTCACACTATCTTCAATCACAGAACTTGGACACCAATAGGTGTATAATGTGGAATTTTCCCATCAGATTTTATACAGTATCTGCCTACTATAGTAGAAACAGTTTACTAGTGCATGTAATTGGGGTCTTTTGTATCTATCCCTCTTTGGATAGAACACCTCTTCTCTCTGTGCTATTAACTTAGTACTAATCTCGGATGTCAAAGGTAATACATTACGGCAAAATATTCAAAAACATATCATCACTATCCTGTTGTGTTGTCATTAAATTGACATCTAACTAGGACTTTTATGTATTTTTTTTCATATTCCATCGTTAGTTATTTTTGGTAATTATTATTTGGAGCTTCATAATATGCCTATTATTTCATTGTGCAACCAAAAACCATCCTGTTTTTCTTGTAAGTCTGCTTTCTTTCCCTGTTATTCTTTCTTTCATATGTGAAGAATTAGTGATGTGAATTTGGTTGACTACAGTGTTTAAATAAAGACAGTATCCTCAACGACTGATTCATTAAAATACCTCCCCGTTTAATGCCTGGAAAAATACCAGCTGCCCCCGGCAAGTGCTTGGAAATATAAAACTGCTTTTGATTCAACAAACTTTTGAGTGAAAAAAAGAAAATGAAAGGCCTAATATGTTTCAATGATGTTGGCCCCCTGCCACATTGTTTTGAATTTTTTGGGAAATTGGACTGAGAACATATTTTCTTTTTAAAGCAGCAAAAGATGTGTTCAAAGATCGATGCCATTTGTGATGAACATACTGCGTTGCATAGCAATAATTAATCTCCCTCATATCGTCCAAGTTCTGTGATTGGTGACTTTCTGGCGTATGCCTTCATCAGTGTGGTCATTTTCTTTGGGCTTTCTGTGAGCAGCGACTGCCCTGTCTGTCGAGGTGCCCACGTTAGCCTTTTGTACCTGAGTGATGAGCAACCGTTGTCCAACCTTGTTGAGTAAAGAGAAGGGAATATGTATGTGTGTGTAAATAAATATGTATATATAAATAAAAAAATAAAAAATAAAATAATGTAGACACCGAATCCCATAAAAATGTCAGGTGATGTTTATGCGCACTTATATGAAGGAAAATGGGATGGCAATTTACAATTTTTAGTAGTAAGTTCATTCGGCAAGCAGTACATTTCCACTATCTGCACTAGTTGGTGAATGGTTATGAAAAGCATTGCCATTTAATTGTACCCAGTGTAAATTGCTTTTATATCTGAAGCCACAAATGGGAGACGGGGGTTAGACGGGAGACGGGGGTTAGACGGGAGACGGGGGTTAGACGGGAGACGGGGGTTAGACGGGAGACGGGGGATAGACGGGAGACGGGGGTTAGACGGGAGACGGGGGTTAGACGGGAGACGGGGGTTAGACGGGAGACGGGGGTTAGACGGGAGACGGGGGATAGACGGGAGACGGGGGATTGACGGGAGAAGGGGGATTGACGGGAGACAGGGGGTTAGACGGAAGACGGGGGGTTAGACGGAAGACGGGGGGTTAGACGGGAGACGGGGGGTTAGACGGGAGACGGGGGATAGATGGGAGACGGGGGGTTAGACGGGAGATGGGGGGTTAGACGGGAGATGGGGGGTTAGACGGGGGGTTAGGCGGAAGACGGGGGATAGACGGGAGATGGGGGGTTAGACGGGGGTCGGGGGATAGACGGAAGACGGGGGTTAGGCGGAAGACGGGGGGTTAGACGGGAGACGGGGGATAGACGGGAGACGGGGATTAGACGGGAGACGGGGGGTTCGACGTGAGATGGGGGGTTCGACGGGAGACGGGGGGTTAAACGGGAGACGGGGGGTTAAACGGGAGACGGGGGGTTAAACGGGAGACGGGGGTTAGACGGGGGTTAGACGGGAGACGGGGGTTAGACGGGAGACGGGGGTTAGACGGGAGACGGGGGGTTAAACGGGAGACGGGGTTAGACGGGAGACGGGGGGTTAGACAGGAGACGGAAGTAGACGCTACAACTTGTTTGCAAAATGGCTTCTAGGATTGGCAGTTAATGAACCTTTAAATATAAAATAACGATCATGTAAATTACTGGCTTTGGAAATCTCCCCAAAATTATTTTTACATGTCCTTATCACGCATTGTGAAATAAACCAGAAAATGAGTATGTATTATGCAGTTGAGTGATCCACCTTTCACGTGCATTAATTTCTTATTGTGAATGTATGGCGATGAGGAAACAGTTTAATAGAAACAATATGGACACTTAAGGAGCAGGGGTACCAGCTGCTACAGTAGATATGTACAAAAACGCCAGATGTTTTTGTTGCAATTATAGCTGTTATGGTTAAATACAGCTTTACTCAGTAACAAACTATGCTAATCAACTCTCTAATCACCATTGCATGAATATTAAATGCCTAATACCTGCAGCTCTTCCCAGATTCTCCTTGTATTTATATTCCATGTTATGGGGGCTCAGTCAGTGTAACATGTCACTAAAGGTGATTCCGTCATAAAACAGGCGCACAAAAGAATTGCAAGTTATAAAACCAATTTTATATTGCAGTGTGTGTGCGGCAACTTCTTTTTCACAAGAGGCAGAGGCAGAATTTGGATGTTGTCTGTGGAGCATATACAGTATGTAAATGATATATGTCATGTTAAACTTCAAGTGTGCACCATAAATGCATGATAATTGTTCACGTTTTTCTGGGTATAATAGACACATGTAGGTAGACGCAAGCGGTTCTTAATGCATTTATATGTATGAACCAGACACACATAATAAAGACTATGAAAACGTAAACCAAGTGTAAGAACATGAATATTGACTAACATACACTGCTAATGATTGCAGGGAAGAAATTGACGCTTTCATGCAATGCGTTCTTTCAGTTCATTTAAAAGAAAATAAGATACATCTTTAGACGTTAGGTTGACTGACTAGACAATGTGTGGTTGGACTCGAGTAGATGGTTGATTAATACAATAGAAGTCACAGGGATCTCAAAGTGTAACTATGATCATATATGAACAAATAATTTTTATTAATGGATTTTACAGTTTAGTGCTTTCGGAGTTTAGTGGAAAGAAATGGTAGGCTCAATAATTTTGCTATGAAGGCTGTACTGCCTTGAACAAGCTGATGAAATAAATTGTGAACAAAAGCTTGCCGTATGAAACTTGTATATTACTGTGTTGTGTATCTTGATGCCAGATGATCTTCAGCACAGAGTTTCCTCATGGATCCCCTTTTTATTTTAACTGAAGACAGAGATGGACACATTTTCTTCTTTTCTGTTTCAAGCAGCAACACTCTTAATGTTTGACCTAAACATGTCTCTGAATAGACTCATTGTCCATTAGTCATATGACATTATTTGGCAAACACTCGTGTTGCTTTGGGCAACACTCACAAATTACCAGTTTTACCTCGTGTTGGATAATAGTCGTGAGCTAATAAAATATACAATGGTCTTGATATATTGCAAGGGATTTTAAGGTGAGGATTAAGATAACGCCATTTAAAACACATGGCACAGATTATTATGCATCTGTGTCACAAATGTAAAGCTGAATAAATGTTGCTGCTGTTCTCATCCTACACTTTATTTGTTCAAATATAGCAAGAGGCCTCTCCTGAATCCTAAACTCACGTCTTGACTCACTTTAACATGAATCATTTTTACTGCTGTGTATATTCAGGTGTAAAAGAAAACAAATAAGAAAAATTTGATCAAAGGAATGATGCGTGCGTTAGTTAGAGCAGATATATGAACGCATCAGTTAAACGGCAAACATTTTAACAGTGTGTGTGTGTGTGTGTGTGTGTGTGTGAGTGAGTGTGTGAGTGAGTGCGTGTGTGTGCGTTTCTCTATGAAATATTTCATCCACTTAGAAACTTGACTCACCTTGGCTCATACTAGCTGGAGTTCATTACTATGTGTAATATATTTAGCAACCTGTTTGACTTAAATGTTTTAAGAAGGCTTTTACCCCCAATTGATACTTTTGTTGTCATTGAACTAGAACATTAACCTATAGCCTCAGCAATCCACACGAGCACAAGGAGCAGAGCCACAGAGGGTTTGATTACTGTCTTCATTTGCTATTCCCATTTATCTTTCATTGACTGTTGTGGACTCCTGGTGCTTCTTTGCAAGCTGCTTTCTTGCAAGCTGTGTTCAGCCTTTACTGTACCATTGCCCACAGTTTCTTGTGGTACTTGAACTACTGGCATTGACTTTAGTGGATTCTTGCTGCCCTGCTATTAGCTGTTTAGCTGTATTTAGCCTACACTGTATGTTTGCTATTTATTTTCAGGGGTGTCTGATTTGACCAGTTATAGGGGAAGGGAGGCTTAGGGAAGTACCTCTGGGACATTTTGGACCAGGGGGAATGGGCCAGATGAAGAGGTAGTCCCTCGAAACGTTGCCCCCCTAGCATACTTTCCGTTCTCCGTTTTTTTGTGTATATTCCTTGTGTTTCATGTTTTTCCCCTTTTCCTTCCCCCCCCCCCCCCCACCCCTCCCTTTGTGACATGCCCATTTGTGATACTGGTTTCTGCAAACACATTTGATTTATTTCTGGTTTGTTTTATTATTAAATGTTTATTCTGCATTACAACTGTTTTCATCATTTAGCTATTAGACAGTGAGTGCTGGTACTTACGTAGATTTGTTAGTACTATACAGGGGAATAAGGGTCCCCTTTTTTTTCCGTGCACCCTGCAATTACATAAATTTAACACTATCAGAGTGCTGTCTATCGTCCCCTTTTACCCTATTAACCTATAGAAGTACAGGAAGGAAATCTTACGCAGCTATTTATTAATAAAAAATAGTATGCATTTCACTGCTAATTGGGTAAGTTATTTATGCTGCCCGGTAACACAGCCCTTTTTGACACTTTTTTTCTGTATGGAGCAATCCACAAATATACTATGCACTAATCTTCTATATGTTTTGGGAGGCCCACAGTCCCACGTAACCTGCTGCCACAAACATTATGTAACTGGCTTCCATGGAAGAGTAAGGGTAAAAAATAAAGTTATCTTGTTTGAACTCTGCAAAATATGAATCTGCTTTTCTGTTCTCTGGATCATTTGAAATTCATACCGTACATAGCCAATTCCTATAATATGACAATGATTACAGACCCCATGACATGGGGAACCCATGGTGATCAAGTTCTTTAGAGCACGGATGGGCAACGCCAGTCCTCAAGGGCCTACAACAGTTTAGGTTGTCAAGATATCCCTGCTTCAGCACAAGGTGCTCAGTCTTTGACTGTGCTGAAGCTGGGATATCCTGCCAACCTTACCTGTTGGCATCTCTTGAGGACAGGAGTTGTC
This sequence comes from Ascaphus truei, assembly GCF_040206685.1. Taxonomy (NCBI): domain Eukaryota; kingdom Metazoa; phylum Chordata; class Amphibia; order Anura; family Ascaphidae; genus Ascaphus; species Ascaphus truei. Next base: position 197,622,592 of record NC_134483.1, on the reverse strand, counting down.
CATCCTTGCTCTAAAGAACTTGATCACCATGGCTTCCCCATGCTGTACCTCCCATGTCATGGGGTCAGTCATCATTGTAAACAGAGATAGGAGCACTCGCTTCTCAAGATAGATAATGCCTCGGGTGCACCGTCACACCCTGTGAGGGTAATCAATATAGAACGAATCCTGTAGTGGTTTGTCCGCTGCAGGATTTGTTCTACAATTAAGTCTGTCATGCCAGGAACCCCAAGACATACTGGTCCCGCCCTGGACTTTTTGCTTGTTTGCTAGTGGAGATTGTGTCCTCAACATGATCTGAATGGAAGAGGATGATCTTCTTCCGGTAGCTCCATCACTGACATCCTGTCCATGTGGCTGCACAATGCCACTTTGGTGGGACTTGTCCTTTAATCACTCTCTGTTTTCCTTGCAGCTGAGTGAAACCACATTACCACTCTATCACACTAGCCTGTTTACAAAGTAGAGGGTGTTTTAAAGGCATCTCTGCAGTGTTTTCTGGTGTGTGTTAACCCACTGGGAACTTTTATACATAGTGTACAAGAATGGATGTCTCCAGTCCTGGAGGGTTTTTTTTAACTCCTATTTCTGATATGTTCAATTTGCATTTAAATACCCTAGTTCAGCGGGGCGCAAAGTGGGGGGCGCGACCCCCTGGGGGGGCGGGAGATTGTGCTGGGGGGGCGCGGGCAGTTGCAGAGGCCCCGCGCTCTTCCCCCAGGCATTTAAATTAAATGCCGGGGGATCGCGTGAGGCCTCTGCAACTGTTTACTTACCGGGATTCGGCAGTCTGTGTTGCGTCGCCATGGCAACGCGGCGTCAATAGGCACCGCGGCACCATGTGACCTAACGTCACACGCCCACGCAGCGTCATCTGACGCGGATAAAGGTAGGCAGGGGGGCGCGAGAGCCGGGGGCAGAGAGACAGGGGGGCGCAGCACAAAAAGTTTGCGCTCCCCTGCCCTAGTTATAGCAGGTGCTTTTACAGTGCTTTGTCGGGGGGAAAACCCCATTGATCAATGCCCTCCCTACTTTTTCTCCTTGTTTAACATCTTAAAAAAACATTTGAAGAGAGATGCGTGTGTTATCTGTATGGATTTATTACAGCAAATAGTCTTACACAAATCTGAATATTATTGCGTCCTGCCAGATGTCTACCATACGCTTTAACTGCAGGAATAGATTTATAAAAATAAAAAAAAGTACATCTTGATAGCAAAAGGTGGCATTGGCATTCAGCTTATTAGCAAACTTGCAAGAATTAATAAGAGTAAGAACTTGTTCCAACATGTCTTACATAGAGCTGTTACAACTACTGCACCGACACACTTTATTCGAGCAAATACCCGGTATGTACCTGGCAGATACCTGGAATGCGCCGCTCCTCACCTCTGACAAGCCCCGTTGCATTTGCCTTCCCAGCCTGGGTTCATGCCTGGCTGATGGGCGGCTGATCTGTTAAATGATAATGATTAGGATTTAATAGGCTGCAATGCTTCGCGTGTCTACCAGATGGCATAAATTCATGAATTGTAATGCAGTATATATATATATACTGTGCAGAATTGAAGCCAGCAGGAATACAATGCTTCAATCCCTGCTTGGAAAATAACTCAATGCACTCGGGCAGAAAACAGTCACAAACCTCAATACACCCGGGTATACCCGAATTCGTGGGACTAGCCGAGCTCGAATAAAGTGTGTCGCCAGTGTAGCTCATTAGCTCACTCATTGGACTTTTTTATGCCAGTCGGATGCTTTGTGTTTGTGTTTATATGCAAATTTACATACTGCACATGTTTATAAATTTATGCATTGATTGCTAAAAAAGAAATCTCCCTTTTAGATGCTCAGGAGTTATCATTTATCAACATCCGTTTAAAGAGGCAGTCCAAGTGGCACTTTAAAAAAACTATTTTTTAAATTTTTTTACCCTTATTGACAACAAATTACCTAAGCTGCCGTTTGATTAGTTTTCCCGTAATCGATCAGCTGAGATCCTGCTTCCCCGGGTTCAATGGCTGCCTTTCAGTTTCACTCAATCCTTAATTCAGTGATGCTCAGCAGCTACAATGTATCCTGATATTAGTAAGGTAACGTTATCTATTGTTACAGTTTGCAGCTCAAACTGCTGGGAATTTTGGCACCAAATTATCCCAAACAAGAGGTGAGGTGTGTTTCAAACATGCTATAGAAATCAAGGGATGAGTATAGATTAGTATATTCAACCGAATATATTAGTATTGTACATTAGTATATTCTAAGGATTCGTATATTCAAACTAATTATAAATGACATTAAGGGATGAATTAAAAAAATATGTTGTACGTATTATCTAATACTAAAGAACTGCTTAAAAAAAAACCACGTAGGCTATTGCATGGATTGCTCCTTTAAGAGAGGAAAAATGTAACATATTGGATACAGAACAAAACTTTATTACTTTAATAGTATATATTTTGCGCTTCATTTCCTATGGCAACTTGCCCTGCTGGTAAACAATCTCACTTCAATTTATGCACATAAGAAAGTATGATAATGGTTACTGGGCGGTGCAGAATATTTGTAATCCAGCAGTGCTTAATATGTATATAGGTAACATGAATATTTACTTTACAGATAACCTTAAAGCAGCAATCCCGGTTGCATTGCTTGTTTTTTGTGTGTTTTATTTTTGTTACAGGGTTGAAAGAGGGGGTCTTCGGAGCTGGTCGCCATTCATTTTAGCACTGGGTACCCCCCTTCCAGTGATACCTACCTCTGCAGGGGGTACCGGTACCACTGCGGAGTTTAAATGGCCAAAAAAAAAGCTGCAACAGATTACGACACGGCTTCCTATGTGGCTCGCGTGATGAGAGACATTTAAAAGCCACCATTATGTTAGGCACACAAGTTCCCTGTCTGCAGAGATACCGGCACCCAGCGGCGGATTTCAAGATCCGCCGATAGGTACTTACATGTGGCAGCCGCCTCTTTGCTGCTGCTCTCCTCCTTCCGAATTGTGACGTCACAACGCGGCTTCGCGTTGCCACTGTCGGCACCCCCTGCAGAGGGAAGTATCTTTGTAAAATGGGGTTCCCCGGAGCTGACAATAATGGGGTTCAGCTCTGGAGACCCCGGCATCAATCCTATAACAAACAAGCAATACAACCTGGATTGCTGCTTTGTGACTTCAATATTAAAACTCCAGTCCTACCTAGGGCTAGAGGGTTAAATATAGGTATTATTTAAAAGAATAGCATTTTTCTGCTCAATCTTTAACTCCCCGAGATGAATGAGGGGTCAGCAGCGCATTGTTCTGCTCTAACCGCTCGTTCAGTTTAGGGGTTACTAGCTGAGAGACTCGGCGTTGCCCGGGATGTAAATGCGTAATAGGTAGTATTATTTATAAATCGTGGAACAATAGATGACTATTTGTTGTAAAGGTTTCATAATAATGTTGAAAAGATGGAAGAAAATGTAATACGATGTTGTAAAAAAATGGTTTATTGTAAACACACCACAGTACAATGTATATTTTGGTGACATAAGTGATGTGAAAATGTGAGGCGTGTGTCCTGCTAGGGTGTGAGGCGGCGGATGGGTGTT